>NW_026595981.1:2593619-2629096 GCF_907164565.1 Psammomys obesus
GGCGGCGGCGGCGGGCGGCGGCCCCAGGCCGGCCGTGAGGCGCAGCACCCAGAGCGGCCGGCCCTCCACCGAGCTGCCGATGCTGAAGAGCCGCGCCAGGCCGGGCGGCCCCGCGGCCGCGGCCGCCTCCAGCGCCTCGCCCAGCGCCGCTTCGTGGTAGTAGAGGTCAAACTGGCCCTCGGCCGCCCCGGAGCCCGCGGCGGCCGTCGTGGTGGCCTCGGCCTTCTTGATGTGCGCCGCCTGGGCCGCGCTCCTCAGCAGCAGCGGCAGCAGCAGCGGCAGCAGCGGCGGCCGCCAGCGCCCCCGCCGCCGGGGCGGCCGCTCCTCCCGGCCGCTCGCCATCTTCCAGCAGAGCCGCCACCTCCGCTCCGCTCCAGCGGCTCCGAGCTCCGGGCGGCCGCGGCCCGCCGGATCCCCTCCGCGCCTAGCAACCCCATCCCGCCTCCCCCCTCGGCCAATCGAGGCCCGGAATGCCGGGGCGTCACGCGGGAGGGTGGGGTCTTCCTTAAAGCGGACGGTTTCCCGCAGGGCGCGCCCTCCGGGCCGCGGGTCCCGGGGACTTCGGTCGCGCTCCCTTCCCGAGCGCCTCCCGTCCTCCCCGCCTCCCCATTTCCTCTTCCACGCCTGCTCTCGGGCTTCTCCTGTCTGCGTCCGGTCCCTTCCTCGTGGCTTCTCCTCGGAAATCCCACGCCTTCCTGTCTGAGAGCCTCCACGAGCCCCCTTCTTTGTTGCAGCATTTCTCGGCTAACGCTTTAAAGCGTCAGAGCCGATAATCGAAAGAATCAAAAGGTTCCAAAGGTTCGAGGACTCCTGAGAAAAATCAGTAAGTTAGCATTTACGTCGAGGAATCAGAGTTCGTCCTAGTCCCACCTTTGCACCATTTTTTTCCCTCGTGATGAGTCAGCCCTGCCTGGGCTTGAGCCCACCTGCCTGGTGGTGCACCTGATGAAGCAATCCATTCTAATGCTGATTTGCCACGTGGCTAGATGTCGCCTTTCTGAAGTGGAAACTGCTGTAGTAGGCAGCCTCGGTTAATGTGGTCTGTTTGGCCCAAGACTGTTGACTGCAAGGAGACTGCTGTGTGTGCTGGTCTGGGCTCTCGTTGGGGAGAAATCATTTCATAGTAATCGTGCCTTCCTCTCGCACTTTTGAGTAGGAGCATCTAGATCACCTCTGTACACCCCTAGCTATAGTTTTGGAATGTTGTTTTTAAGAGAAGAGATTTGGTCTTTCTAGAAATACCTGCTTGGCAAGTGTAATTCCCCAATCCGGTGTTTGTGTAAGTCCAGAAAACCTAACCTTCCAAGCAGGCTTTAATCGCTTTAACCTGAAATTTGAAGTTTGGCAATCCCTTTATCAAGTGTGAAATTCTAACCCAATTCTTACATAATTGAGATAACCATTATTATTATTACTCCTTCTTTCAGTCCTGGGTATTTCAAGCTCTCTTTTCTGAACTAGAACTGAATCTTCAGAGGACAATGGAATTTAGTGATTAGCAGGTATTTGAGTAACTGGTGTATGTCAAAGCTGGAGGCTGGAGCTGGGACACAGTGCTTTTTTTTTTTTTTTCTTAGTTGGAAATAAAGCAGTACATCTGTGGAGGCGTTCCCTGTGAAACGAGAGAGAAACCTCGTTCAGTATGAGTAGGAGGAAAACAAAAAGACAAGGAAGAAGCCAAAGGGGAAGGAAAGAATTCTGGGTAGAAGGAGGAGCAAGCATAGATGGTTGCAAAGTTTGAGAGCAGAAACTACAGAGTTCTAGAATTTTTTGTAGGTCCAAGTTACTGGTGAAGGGGCTCACAGATGTGGAGGTGACAGGCACAAAGGGCCAAAACAGAAGGACCCTGTAAAGCAGGACCTGGGGGCTGCACTTGGGCCAGAGATCACAGAGAGCCAAGGATGGGTGTGAAGCTAACTGAGAAAAATCCCGCTCTGACAGTGACTTGGAGAATGGCCTAGGCAATCTTAAACAAGAGGCTGGGGAGGCCTACAAGAAGTACGTACTCCAGAAAGGCATGATGGGGCTTTGACAAGCGTGACGCTGGTGGACGTGGAAAGAAGGAAATGGAGGCAAATGACTTCAGGAGGGAAATGGGACATTTCCTGCCGACCGAGAGAGAAGGTAGTGGGTAGGCTGGCTCAAACCAAACTAGCACTTTGCCATGGTAACAAGCAGAGCTGTGTGACACTATTCCCACAGAGACGGAACCAATGACAGACCGAAGCAAAGATACCACTAAAATCCAACATGGTGAACCAATGAATTCTGTTGTGGTTATGGACAGAAGCAGGAAGGACGCAAAGACAGCAGCTGCACCCCAGAAGCCCACCCCAGTGCGGGTGATGGTTTCTAAGCTGGAAGACTGGAGGGCACCGTATAACTTGCAGGCAGCACAGCAGATTGATGCTGCCTCTGCCCGCCAGTTCAGTTGGCCTGGGCATCCTCTAGGAAGCTCAGCAGGTCTCTGCCTCCTCCAGAGTCTCCTCCAAGCAGCTCAGCAGTCAGAGAATGCCTCTCGGCAGTCTTTACTCTTATATGAGTAGGGAGGTAGTAGGGAGTCTTTACTGCTTATAAGAGTCCCTGAATCTGGTCAGTTTCAGGGACTTTCTGAACCCACCGAGCTGTTTGCTTCTGGAGCTAATCAGCTTCCTGGTGGGAGGAAAAGTGTCTCCTCCCCTTTCAACATTCTGCATCTTAATGAGCTTCACTCCACAGGGAAGGTTTTGATCTTGGAGGGAACTGTTAGAGAACACACTGTCACTCTGGCTCTGTGAACGCTTCTCCATGTCCCACCTCTTAGGCCCGGCTGCATCGTGCAAAACAGCTGTTCCTCATCTGAAATAAAGCCCCAGCTCCACACGGAGACCCTCTGCCCTTCTGAGGGCTTCATCACTGTGCATTTCTTAGAGTCACCCAAATCAAAGGAGCCCAGGGGCATATTCACCTCTAATCAAGTATTCCCTTATTGTTTTCACTCTGCTTTGAATGCCCCCTGGCAGGGCAGCTTCACCGAGGTAGGTGAAGCACAGATAAACAAGTGTTCGTGAAATAATGGCATGTAACTTGAGTCACTGTGCTCCCTGGCATCCTTCGGCCTCCCACAGTGCACTGCTGGGCTCTGAAAGGGCTGGAGGCTTCTTTCTTCCAAGCACAACTTTGGCCTGTCATGAAACCCAAAGCTACCACCGGGTCAGTGCTCAATGAAGGGGAACGGCAGGGCAGGGGGCTGGCACTGCCGTTCCCCGCAGCTGACTACCACCCTCTGATTCAGAAGTCTGGGAGCTTGTGACAGGTGGCCCTGTCCTACTCTGCCTCCCACAGAAGTGCTGGCTTACAAATAAGCAAACTTGGGGAAGGCTTTAAAAAGAATGGTTTCTTGTTTACAGTAGCTAAGTGGTAGTGATCTGGATTTTTAAAAACAGGGCAGAAGCTAGTGGAGAGCCAGCCTTATTCAATAACCACCTTTTTCAAACAATTTGTAGGTAATTAAAACAGCATGATTATGCACTTGTAAATGCCTCATTGTCTGGCATAATACCTACACATTTATAAACTTATTATGACAGTCACTTATGGAGCACACAAGCTATTACAAGCTTTGTGAGTTCAAGAGGATTGGAAGATGAATGGGGAAGATCTGTTCTCTCTCAAAGGCAGACTCTCCTGAGGGACCAGAGAACACTGTCTTAACAAATCACAAGGACGTGTCATCAGAGCAAGGCTAAAACACACGCTTCTGCAACAGCACTGGTGGACTCACAATCCAAAGCACTAGGGGCTACTATTTCCATTTCAGAGATGAAAACATCGGGGCCCAAGGTCACTCGGGACAAGCTCTAGAAACCTGGCTGCAGACATCTGGGTGTTCGGCCTCTGTTACAAACGTTTTTATGTCGTGAACTTAAAAACAAACACCTGCATTTGGAATACAAAACAAAAGCATTTATGATGGGTCAGAGAAAACCTCCATCATGGTATTAGCTCATTGACTTTGATTGTCAATACTGAGTTCCTGTCCGTCAGTCATTTTCTAGAGACTTCGCCTTGAGCAGTGGTTCTCAGCCTATGGGCCACAATCCCTGTGGGGGTTGAATGACCCTTTCACAGGAGCCACCTAACGCTGTCAAAAAAAAAAAAAAAAAAAAAAAAAAACCCACAGATACTGACATCACAATTCATAACAGTAGCAAAATTACAGTCAGGAAATGGCAACAAAAGTAATTTTGTGGTTGGGGGGTCACCACACATGAGGGACATGAAGTGGTAGCACTAGGAAGGTTGGGAACCTCTGACTCTGAGCAAGTTATTGATTTACATGTAGACTATGTAACAAACCGTCATTGGGTCTGTGTGCGTGAGTGCTCAAGGGGCAGAAACCACAGCTTTGAGCAGGCCAGGCAAATGCTGTGTCATCAGACTACACCCCCAACCTTAGTTTTGTCCTTAACAGTAATCAAGAATTCTCAAACAGGAAAAAAAATAATAATAAGAGAGAAGCACTTGAGGGAGAGGGGCCAGCAAAGCACGCAGGGAAGGGTGGCTAGAACAGAAAATAGGCTGGGAGCAGCAGTAACAGGCAAAGCCATCAAGGGAGGATGGCCGGACAATGAATGTCCTAGCATGCCATGACAAGAGGGGCGGGTGTTAGTCCACATCAGATTCCTCCTCACAGAGCCGTAGGTGGAAGAGAGAACACCTGTGCTTTAGCAAGAACGCGCCAAGGTGTGGAGCAGCCTACCGAGAAGCTTCATTTGGACAAAGGTTGCTCATGCTTAATTCAGAAAGACAAAAGGACTTGGGGCTGGAGAGATGGCTGCTCTTCCAGAGGACCCAGTTTCAATTCCCAGCACGGACACAATGGCTCTCAACTGTCTGTGACTCCAGTTCCAGGGGATCAGACTCCCTCTTCTGGCCTCCAGTGGCTTCGCATGCCTATGCTACACATAAATTCATGCAGACAAAACACGTATGCACATAAAATTATTTTTAAAAAGAGTGGGCTGCAGAGATGGATTAGAAGTAAAGAGCACTTGCTGTTTTTGTAGAAGACCTAAGTTTGTCCCCAGCACCTACATGGTGGTTCACAATCAGTTCCAGGGGATTCAATATCCTTGTCTGACCTCTACAGGCAGCAGGCACGCATGTGGTTCTTACACATACATGCGGGCAAAACACGCAGACACATAAAATGAGTAACTCTTAAGGAAAGCATTTGAGGGGTATGTAGGTTTTTGGGTTTACAACATTTAACAATGGCCTGGATAAGAACAAAAGGAAGGAAAAAGCAGTGACAGACCAGGGAGGGGGCTTTGCCATCAGCAGAAAGACTTCAGAAGAAAAGCTAAGTACGAGGAGCTTGGGCCATGGGAAAAGGAATTAGGCTGAGCTTGAGAGCCTTCAGACCTGAGGGGCCTGTGTGAAATCCAGAGTGGGCATGCCTATGTATTTGTTTGCTTTTTTTCTTTTGAGACAGTCTCCTGTAGCCTGGGCTGGCCTCCAACTCACTATGTGGTTGAGGATGGCCTTTCTTGCCTCGAACTTCTGAGTTCCAGACTAATTTTGTGTGTGTGTGTGTGTGTGTGTGTGTGTGTGCGCGTGCGCGCGCGCGCATGCAAGTGTGTGTGTGTTATGAGACAGGGTCTCAGAGGGGGTGGGCATGTCTGGAAGGCGGTGGGAACACTTTCTGAGGCAGTATCCCCAAAAACTGTCTTCAGGTGGGCTGAGCAGGCTAGATGATGTCTCAGCTCCTACAGCAAAGGTACTGAAGAGAAGCATCTCGGCCTATCTGAACGCAAGCTGCCCTCTTCACAGATCAAAGTTGCAGCTCTAAGGACTCTCAATTTAAATGTGACCCCACTCCATTCATTTACTCAATAAATCTTTATTATGCATATATCATATGGACCAGACATAATTGACAGCAATAAACAAACTAGAAGAAGGTACTTGGACTGGGATCGTAGTTGATTGGCAGAGTGCTTACCTAGCATGCATACATGAGGCCTTGAATTACCATCACCACAAAAGATCCTTTCTTTGGGGGAATTTATATAACATAAGAGGCATAGATATGAACAGATGGAAAGCGAATACCCAAAATAAATTTTTAGGCAGTGTATTAGTTCTTCTCCCTGCTGTGACATATTTGACAGAAGCAGCTGAAGAAAAAAGTGAATTATTTGGGCTGATGATGTAAGGGGGATGTGGTCTGTCACAGTGGACAGCATGGTGACAAGTGGGTGAGTGGAGCCCTGTTGCGTCGCAGCCACACATAGATGGATGGCAGTGCTCCTCTCTTTTATTCTGCACAGGGTCCCTGCCAGTGGGTGGCTTGGAACAGGTCATGGTAGAAATGGAACTGTTGTATCCTAAATATATCCTGAAGATTGATATAATTCATTGATGGCAGTCAGGCGCAGTGGTGCACACCTGTAATCCCAGCACTCAGGCAGACAGAGGCAGGCAGATCTCTGAGTTTGAGGCCAGCCTGGTCTACAAAGTGAGTCCAGGATGGCCAAAGCTACAGAGAGAAACCCTATCTCAAAAAAAAAAAAAAAAATCACACTACCCATTGATGGGTAGTGTGACAGAACTAGAAGAAGAATTAATCCTAACTCCAGAATTTAAGTTAATCAACTAACAATAAAGAGAGGAGTACTATTTGCTGGAGGAGGAAGGCCTGAGGAAGGGCAGGTTTCTGAGGAAATAGTGGAAGCTGTGGGGGGGGGGGGAATGTCTATTAGACATCGAAAGAGTGAAAAAGGATATATAAATATGAGGTCCTAGAAGAGACCCTAACTGAAGATGTCAGTCTGAATCCAGGGTTAGGGAGACATTTACACTTTAAGGCAGGATCCCCACAAGGGTGAGAAAGAAGGAAGAGAGCCGGAAGCAGCGACGTTCACACTGTATTCTGTCTCTTGTGACCCTTTGATGCATATAGGTGGAAAACCAAAGAATGGATGAAGAAAAGCCTCTGAGTGGTCAGAAAGTGGGGGAAGAGTCAAGAGAGCAGGAAGCCACGTGAGGGATGTATTTCACTGTCAGGTGTGGTCCAGGGTGCCTGTAATCCCAGCACCCGAGAAGTAAGGCTGGAGGATGGAGAGCCTGCAGCCAGCCTCAGAAAAGGAAAGGCAGGAAGAAGAGGTGGGAGGGAGAAGGACAGGGGAGAACAGGAGGGGTTGGACTCAACATTAACTCAGAGGGAAACCGTTGAGTTCAGCAGTGCAGAGACTGCTTTTGTTATGTTTTGTGAAACAGGGTCCCATGTGGCCCAGGCTGGCCTTATACTCGATAAACAGCTGAGAATAACACCCAACTCCTCATCTTCCCGTCTGAAAGCAAATTTGGGGTAAGAAAGACAAATGTCACGTCAGTCACAATGTGTAATAACATTCCCTTATAGTTGTGTGTGCTTTTGTGTACATTACCCCAAGCAACGCTCCCAGCAGCCCTGCTGGCAGGGCGCCCTCAGAGGGTTCCAGTCTTAAGTTGCCACTAGCTAGCTCAGATAAGAATACAGCAAGACACACAGTTGAGCTTCAGGCGTCGGCCTCATCCGTGGAACCTCTCCAGAGCTCCACCACCACCACACTCCACTTCACACAGAGTGTGTGCACATTATACACATACACGATTCACAGTGAGAAGAAAGCGAGGGGCAGTCACAGGCAAGCCTGGAACAGAGGCGAAGGCGGTGAGAGCCATGGAAAGAAGGCGTGAGCAATTGTAAGGTTCCCTGATCACTAACAATGAAATGAAACACAACATGCCGGTGAGCCTGTGTGTGGCTAGTGCCCGTGAAGGAAGAACTCTGAAGACTTAACTCAGGGCTGCAGAGACCCATCAGCTTAAAGAACTAGAGGAACTGACCAAAAAGATGACGAGACCGTGCAGCTCAGCCAGAATTTTCATACACTTGCTGTGGTATTTCACAAGCAGGAAAATAAAGCTATGTTAGTCCTGAAAAAAGTGTTAATAAAGGCAAGACTCACACTGGACTTTGGCCCGTCAGTTCTTGCATCATTGTTGCTACCTCCCTCCTCGTTCCTCCCGCACCTCCTGGGAAGATTTCTCTGATCTGACTGACGGAAGCAGCTCCTGCCTTCAGCCCACCCACCCTTCGCCAGGTCGCAGTTCACCCCCTGTCTCTGGATGGGGCAAGGCTTTCTATGGACTCTGACTGCAATCAGAGCCTGGTCATGCCTGCTTAGCTTCCTCCTTTATCTTGTTTCCTTTAAGCCTCCACAGGTTTCTCCTCAAGACACTCCCCCAGTGAATCATACATTCAGGCACTCCATCCTCAGGATATGTTGCTGAAGAACCGGCACTTAGAACGGGTGTGCCGCTGGGGAGATGCCTCAGAGGTTTCCAGCACTGCCTGCTCTTGCCCAGGCTCTGACTTTGGTTCTCGGCACCCACATGGCAGTTCACAACTGCCTGTAACTCCAGCTCCAGAGGATCCAACACCCTCTTCTAGCCTCCACCGGCACCAGGCAAGGTGTGTGGTATGTATACATACATGGAGGCAAAGCATACATGTAAAAACTTAAAAACTGAAATATGTCTTGTTTGTTTTATGTTTCATTGATGTTATTGTTTGCTTCTGTAGTTTTGTTTTGCTTTTGTTTGACAGATTTAACTTGTTTGTTAGAGACAGCCCTGGCTGTCCTAGAACTTGCTTTGTAGACCAGGCTAGCCTTGAACTCACAGAAACTGCCTGCCTCTGCCTCCCTATGATTAAAGGCATGTGCCATTATGCTTGGCTTGTTTGACAAAATTCTTACTTTCTTTGAGTCTCCTTTCTTCCATGCCAATGGGAATCGAAATAGGTTTATTAATGTTTCAGATTTGGTTTTGGTTAAGTAGGTGTCATGAGCACTTAATTATGCCAGAGGACTTTAACCAAGACGCCACAGAGGGTGGCAAGGTATTGATAAGAGCCAACGCCAGAATGATTTTTGAATGTTGCTTTAATCACACAAATATCTAAAAGTTGCCTAGCTCATTATACATCCTATGGGGAATACAACCTGGCCACAGGTACGGGCTCGGACACTTTGCCTCCGGCTTCGGCTGTCTTCTAGGTCCCGGAACTTCGAAGTTCCAGCCGGACCTCAGATGCATCTTCTGATGACTTGACAGGCCTCAGAGCTTCTCTGCTCCAGCCAGGCCTCAGATGTGAAGGAAGCTGCTGTTGCTCAGGAGCCACCTTCCATGGCCGGTCTGATAAGGTGGTCCTTTCAGAACCGGTTTGTTAAGGCGGTCTGGGCTTTTCAAGCAGCCATTCGGGAATTGGCTGGTTAGTGGCGGTCTCTCACCAAAGAGTCTGGCCTGCCGCACCTGAGTGGGCTCTGGCTCCAGTTTTTATACATTTTTCAGGGCATAGCTTTAACTTATCATTCTTTCACAATCATGCACACGTCAGCTGCCTTAAGAGCGTTCTTAGTTACTATTACTACGAATATCTTCTTATCTATCCTTGACAGCTCTGCTGTCTTAGAAGCTCTCAATGTCTTAGGGGTGTTGCCCAGTCACTGTCAACAAAAATGTCTCTCAACTTTGCTCCTGACAGCTCTGCTGTCTCACAGGCTCATCACAGTAGGCCTAGTCTAGTTCCTCTTATTTTCTTTATTTGGAGATGAGGTCTCACACAGTAGCCCAGGCTGGCCTTGAACCCACTCCATAGCGCATTGGTAGGACAATTCTCCTTAAAGAGTGCTTATTCTTCTCGGTGTTGGAGATGGAAGCCAGGGCCAGGCAAATACTCTGCCAGGGAGCTGCAACCCCATTCGTATTTTAAATGTCAGTTAGAGCTAAGCCCCGAGCCACAGGTCACTGCTACTGAATGGTGAAACCAGGATCATGATTTTGTTCTGTATTTCGGAACGGCTGTGAGCCAACCCCAGAGGAACAATTCTGTCCCAGGAGACAGGCGGGGAAGGAGGCAGGTATTGGTACTTTCACTTGAGCTTGTTAGAAAACCTGACTCAGTCCTGCTTAAATAACGAATGGAATTTATTGGCTCATATAACTGAGAAGCCTGACGGAGAAGCCTGGTTTCGGGCTTTGCTTTATCCCCTTGGCCCTGCCTTCTGCGATGTTTATTCCAGGTCTGACTCCTCACGTGATTCCAAGAAGGCTGCTGGGAGCTCCCAAAGCTAGGTGTCTTCTCCGCCACTCCTGGCAAGAAAGCCCGGATCATGCCCTCAGGGTAGCCAGATATCTGGTTTCACTCCAGCCAGATATCTGGTTTCACTCCGATTGGAGAAACCAGGCTCTCTTGACTACCCATGAACCAATCACTGTGGCCAGGGAGAAGTCTTGTAGCCTGGGCTTTCCTAACCCCATGAGCCACCGGGATCCACAGTGGAAATCAAGGGTGTGGCAAGGAGACAGTGGGGAGCAGAATCTAGAAGACTGCCTGTGAACCGACCTGCAGAACGTCTTACTCTTGTGTCAGGGTGCCTCGCCAGATTGGAGGCTGGCTGGCTGCAGCACAGACGTGGAGCAATGCAGTGAAGGAAGCGGCAGCTGCGATTAGCTCACAACACACATTTCATGCAGTTTCTCTTCATAATTGCCACAGTTTGAAAGAAAATGTACCCTGTCCTTCGCTGTTCAGCATGTAAGGCCCTCCTCCCACGGTGGCAACCCTCCCCCTTAGGAGTCTTAGGCTGGACCTTCTCCCATTCCTCATATTGAAAAGACCAGGTTTGCTCTGCCTGCACGGAGCCGAGTAGCCTACGTTTTGCCAAGCAGATGAACCTGTGACAGAGTTTATACTGGGAACCTGTGACACAAAGGAGCAGAGACCGTGGCTAATGGAGAAGCCAGCAACACAGGACACTTGGCTTCCAGAGCCAGAGGGGATGGCAGGGTATGGTGCAGCAGATGGCACTTGGTGACTGGAGTTCCTGCAGTTCCTCCGCTTAGCATCACTTTTCCTGTGGATAATGTGTAGATTGTCCAACATGCCGCCAAGCCTACGAATGTCAGTGTCTTTTTACTCTTCTTTGCGTTTATTTTAAGCTGAATGTGTCTGTGTGCTGTTGTGGCTTAGGTCGTAAATAGCATCCCATGTGCTAAGGATTGGTCACCAAGCTGAAGCTCTGCTGGTCAGAGTCTTTTAGGAAGAGAGATAAGAGGAGAAAAGTTAGGCTGCTGGGGCTGTGCCCTTGAAGGGGATTTGGGGACACTGGTCTGTTTCTCTCTTGTTTCCTAGCAGTCAAGAACAGATGGCCGAACAGATGAACCTCTGGACAAGAGTCAAGAACAAGCTGAACAGATGGCCTCTGCCATATGCTCCCATCATTATGTGTCGCACCACCGATGGCCCAGAGCAAGAGGCCAGTCAACCAGAGCCTGAAGCCATTGGCCAAAATAAAACATTCCTCCATTTAGGCTGATTTAATGTCAGGATTGTCACAGCACTTTTTTTCTTCTGGGATATGTCCCCACCCCCTGCTGCCCCTTGCAGGACAATTTTGACCCCTGGCTACTTATTCAAACACAACCCCTGGAGGGATGAACTAGTCTCATTTTTCAGGTGAGAGTTCAGGTTCTAAGAGGTTATGTAAATGGCACCTAGCACCATGTTTGTCCCATTCTGAGGAAACTTCAAATACTATTTTTACCATTTTTTTAAAATGTATATACATTACTCAAGATAAAGAGTTACCAGGTCAGGACCCTTCATTTCCCAAAATCACCCTTTCCTCACCCCATCTGTCTAGTGCCTAAAAGGCACCATTAGGAAAGGTCTCTAGCATTCTAAACCTTTTTCTTTCATTAATAAAAGAAAAAGAAAAAGTGCAAATGAAAGCCAGATGTAGAGGTGCATGCCTTTAAATCCCAGCACTCAGGAGGCAGAGTCAGGGAGATCTGTAAGTTCAAGGCCAGCCTGGTCTGCAGCGTGAGTTCCAGGACAGCCGGACCGACAGACAAACAAGCAGAAAAGGCAAATGAGCTGGACAGATGGCTCAGCACTTGGAGCACCTGCTACTCTTGAGATTCAGTTCCCAGCACTCACATGAGAGTCCCCAGCTGCCTGTGATTCCTGCTCCAGGGGACATGACACTGTCTTCTGACCACCAAGGGCAGCAAGCAGGCATATGAGACACAAACATACATGGAGGCGAAATGTGCACACATAAAAAAACAAATAGTCCAGGGAGCTTAAGAATGTGACAGCGGATATCTAGGGGTGGGGTGGTGTTGTGTGACCTTTTCACGGGGAAATGTGAACAAACAGCTACTAAGCCCACATAGGGCAACCACAGTCCCTGGAAATACAGATGCCGCCTCAGTTCGGCGCGAGGAAACAGTATCTTGGGCTTACGGAGCATGGGTGAGGAGTCACTGAAAGCATGCAGGCTAAACCGCCACAGTCTCCACCCCACTGGGTAATGGCTTCCCCGGAGCTGCCTAGGTGGAGTCCTCTGTCATGAGCACTCTCAGACCATGTGACCACGTGCTGGGGAAGAGCTACCTACACCGGAGCAGGAGAAGCAGGAGAAGCAGCGGGCAGCAGAGACTCTCAGGTGAGGATCTCAGGAGCCTTCCTGCCCCCCTTCCATGCCAGCACCTCCACAGGCTGGATCTTGAGGGGGTGCTTGCAACTAGTCACAGCTGCTTCTGATGAAGCCATATTGGCTGTTACGCTCTGAGGACAGCACTCCTCAAAGTTCTTTGAGTTTGAGGTGAGGTTCTAACCCCAGAGAGGATTTAATGGGCTGCTTAGGAGCCATGGCCCTGAAAGCAGGCTGCAGGGAGAGAGCGCACAACAAGGTAAGGCAACAATGCCAGAAGGGCTGGGTTGCCGTGGGCCAGAAAAGGGGTGGAGCTTTTTAGCAGGAAAGCCTCGTCAAAAGCCTGATTACTGTTAAGGGATGGTTATCCATTAGATAGCCATGCTGGTTATCCACTAGAATTAACCAAATGTGTAATTACAAACAAAACCTGGTTCCAATGGGTGTGTGTGGGGGGGGGGGTAGAGATTGGTAGCTCAATGGTTCAATAGTCGTCCTTGTTCTCGAGAGATAGATTTTAAGATTCCTGGTAGGTGCCCCGATAAGCTCCGGGATCCCCCTGCCTCAGCCCTTCCAGCACTGGAGTTACAGATGTCGGCCACTGCACCCGGCTCTTACACGGGTATTGGGATCTGAACTCAGGTCCTCATGTTAGCAAGACAAGCACTTTACCCACTGAGCCTTCCCCCAGCCCAGCTTCCGAATGGTTTGTTTGTTTGTTTGTTTGTTTGTTTGTTTTCCTTTCCTCTCTAAAGTATTTTGCCAGTCTCTCTACTCTCACGCTCTGAGACCACTCCGACACCCAAACAGTAGATTTGATAACCCAGGTGGCCATCAATTGACTCACAGGTAGGTAGCGTATACACTGTGGAAACTGACAAAGGGTAATTCATGTTCCAGGCTGAAGTAGGGCAGTGTGGGAGTCCATCATCTTTCTCAGAATGGAATGCAATTTAAAACATTTGAATCATTTATTTCTACAATTTTCCATCTCGTGTTTTGGCATCTTGATTCACTACGGTAACTGAAACTGAAAGGGTTAGACTAACTTTGTAACCTGTATGTCTTCTGAAGCCTATAGTTTTGAGTTTTAGGTCCAGGTTAAGCTAAAGCCTCTTAGTACCTTTCCAGAGAACGGAGATATGTGACCCTATCTGTGAGGACAGATATTAAAAAATCGAGCAAGCAATGACCTTCACTCAGCAAAAAGAAGGACCAGACCCTTGTCTTCGAGATAGTGTTTCTTAGCAACCAACCCAGATGGCCTCAATCCTTCTTCTCAGTAGCTCCTGACCTCCAGCCAAAAGTCCACAGCCCCAATCTTCAAGGATGAGCTAACCACCCCCCCTTCAATTGTAGCTGCATCCACACTTGGCAGGACTGGCCAAGCTTGAGCACCTAAGACTAACCAATTATCTTACTTGATAGCTTCCTCATCCAATCCTAATTTGCCAAAACTGTAACTTCAAATTTCCCACAATTTTTCTTTTAAAAACCTAAGGCCTCTGTCTCCCGGTGCCACTCTTTGCTGACCAGCGGGGGTGACCCCATTGTGCAATGGTTAATAAACCTTTTGCTTTTGCAACGAGTCGTGGTCTGTGGGAGTTTCTGGGAAGGGTGCAATCTTGAACTCCTGAGCTGTGAGACCCCAGGTCTTACAAAACTACTGAAAATGAAGCCCCAATAAAGGGACACTACAAAATAGGTTTTCCTTTTAGGATGACAAAACTTTACAGAATTCTGTAGAGCTGGTGGCTAGTGTACTAAATGCTATTGGATCCTGATCTTTAAAATGATTGACCTAGCTGGGCGTGGCCAATCCTTTACCCGATGGGCCATCTGGCTGGCCCCAGAGCTTCCTTCCTGATACTCACCCATGGTAACTGCAGTTAACACTCACCATGCTTGGTTTTAAAGCGTTTAGGGGTGTGGAGATGGATTTCTTTTAGATGTGAATCTGCTTTTAGGACTCAAGACAACTAGGTTATAGCTTTAGTTGTATCTCATATTTATTTTATAGGTTTGCCAGAGACTGGCCTTAGAGTCTAGCAACAAATTCAAATGGTAGCAAGTGTTTGTTCTCTCACCCAGATATAATAAAGCATACCCAGAGTCAAAGACATTTTCCAATTAAAAACAAAAACAAGAAATCAGAACTGTGCTCTGTTGTCTATAGAGCCCAGAGTATAGCTCACACCCCCTTAACCACATACGCCAACATATAAAGTAAAAAGTTCAGTTACTAACAATGTTCCTTCCTGCAAGCCTCCAACTTTGATGAAAATGCTCCCTGACACTCAATTGGCATAAGCACATTCATACCCAGCCAAATGGACTCTGTCTCAAAAGGACAAGTGGAAGCACCAGAAGGTGAAAAAAAAAAAAAAAGATGCTATTTATGGCAACAATCTGCAGTCACCTCTCTGTCACAGGTCTGGGAGGAGAGTGATGCTCTGAGCTCTGGAGAAAGCAGCTACCCAAATACGACTAGCCTGCATGAGATCGGGAGCAGGGCAGAAGGCTTACAAAAGAGTCTCATAGGAAGTGGTTACTTCCTCATTGCTCAATTTGCATAGGAAATCCTCAAAGAGGGGAATGAACAAATAGTGAGTTCAGATAAAAATTAGCGAAAGTTGTGCAACCAGACATGACAAGATTGGCAGAAATTATAGCAAATTTCCAGAGGCAGCTGGTGTTCTGAAAGCCAAGTCTCCAATGTTGCCTCCCACCCTGACCCCGACTCCTTGTCTTTATTCTTTTCTCGGTCTTTAGTTATACCCTGCAAGGTCTCCATCCGCAGAGTAGCTCACCCAGAAGATCTCAGTTAAGCACAGTTTCCATGTGGGCATGTGGAAGGGAAGAACACACAGGTCTGACTAATTAGAACCGTGGAAATTTTCAGTACTATAAAGAATGATGACGGTGCCCCTTCCCAGCCAAAAAAAATTATAGATAAAATGTTATTTCAAGGATGACATGAACACTTACCTATATACTAAAATTAAAATAACTTCTTTCTACAGTGTGAAATTGAGATTTTACTAATTAAAAATGAACATTTCTCTCACTCTTGACTTCTCCCTTAAGAGGTGACCAGCGACAGACATTTCCCCCTTCTTTAAAAAAGCTCACAATGCTGAGAGAAGATGATGGAGCACACCTGAAATCCCGGCACTCAGGAGGCTGAGACAGAAGATCAAGCATTCAAGGCCAGCCTATGCAAACAACAAATTTGGGGGACTCTGTCTTTCTAACCGCCAGTGCTTTTCTTCTCTCTCTCAGTCTCTGGCAGCCACCATGGTTGTTAATGAGTAGAGGCAGCAATAGAAGGTAGAATTACTTTCCTTGAAAGGGGCCAGTTTCCTTGCTGACAGAAATCACTGGGCTACCATCTCAGGATGCTGCAAGACTTTTGGTGGCTGTGTTTCAAGAATGGAAAAGGTTTTGAGGACACTGAACTCTCAGAGGTCAGAAGAGCTTGGGATGAACCACAAAATTTCATTAACACCTTTGAGAAATTCAGCAGCTGGGAGGTCAAGACACAAATCATGGAGACACGGCTCCAGCAACTGTGTTCGTAACATTGAACACTAGAACTAGAGGTCACTTCTTGAAACCCCAGTGGAGTCACAGCCCCCCAGGATGTTGTGGTCATTTATCCCCAGTTTGTTTTCTTTAAAGATATTATTATTATTATCATTATTATTGTGTGTATGTGTGTGGAGGCCCACAGAATCACAGAAGCCGGAAGAAGGCAATGGATCCCCTGGAACTGGAGCTACAGGCAGTTGTGAGCTGCTCAATGTGGGTGTTGGGAACCGAACTCGGGTCTTCCAGAGGAGCAACAAGTGCTCTTAACCGGGAGCCATCGCTCCCCGTTTTTAGGTTAGCCTGGGAGGTTCCCCTAGGCAAGCCTTAACAGAATGTGTTTGTGGGTGGTTTAGAGAAGTTCACAGCTGAGAGATATTGACATTGAGATCACATTACATCCCTGACAGTGGTTGTCAGTGGATTAAAGACAAGATTCTAAAGCTTTTGGAGTTTGCAGAAATACAAAACTTGTTTTGAAAAGCAACAGGAAAACTAACTAAATCTCTACTGTTTTACCTGCCTCAAAGAATACTCTATTTCTTTGGGAACCTTCCATACCTTGTTCCAGGGCTGCTGTAGGCTGGTAGACACCCTAAAAGCTGTGACTGGTTCAAAGATGGCATTTGTAATCAGAGTTCTCCAGCTGTAATTGAGGGGGAGGGGCTTTCTTCTCTATGCAGGGGGAACACTGTGGATGAAAGCCTACCTGTGCCGTAATACAGGCTTCCATGACTGTGGAGCCAACTCAGCTATGTGGATGGAGCGCGTGTGTAGAGCCAAGTGGAGTGTGTGTGTGTGTGTGAGAGAGAGAGAGAGAGAGAGAGAGAGAGAGGGAGAGCAAGCCTGGTGGTTCTAGCCATCCAAGGCTGTGTCTTCTCTACTCTCCATGGTTTGGTTAAAAGAGGCAGCAAGTGCTGGTCTCCACTTAAACTAATTTGTGATTCTTTGGCTTCTCTCCAAAGAGTTCTTTCCTTTTCCGTCCTAGCAAATTCACCAGATTGTGTTTTGTAATTGATTGGTAGAGCCAATAAAAAGTTGCACAGGAACACACACACACACACACACACACACTCTAGAATGATTAAAATTCTAAAATCTGACAATACCAAATTGTGAACTGTGGAAAAAAAATGACACTGTCATGCATAGTTGAGAGAGGAGGAGATACAAGGATAGGCGCAAACCCCCTTTGGAGGCTGGTGTTAGAGTTGGCACAGTGCTTGTGTAGTGTATATGAAGCCCTGGGTTTGAGCCTCAGTAGTACATAAGCCCAGTCATGGTGGTGAGCGGCGGTAGAAGGATCAGTGTTCAAGATCATCCTTGATGACATAATGAATTTGGGGCTAGCCTTGGCTATCTCACAGAAAGGGGATGGCTGGAGAGAAGGCTTCATGGTTGTAGCACATACTACTTAGAACTTCTACTTGGAGTACGTGGTGCTGGTTCAGAAGTCCCAAATGCAGTTCTCAGCCATCTTGTCAAGTGGCTCACACCTGCCTGGAACTCCAGCTCAAAGGAATGCAAGGTCCTCGACGTCTCTGGGCAGGTACATGTATGTACGCACGTATAATGTTAAAATAATTAAATAAGTATTTTAAGTACTACTTTAGACCTTCCTCTGACTTCCCCTGGCACCAGGCACACACATGGTGCCCATACATACATACATTCAGGCAAGACAAACATACCTAGAAAATAAAATAAATACATCTAAAATAGATCTCCAAGAATAGGGGGTGTAGCTCAGTGGTAGAGCATGCATGTGCTATGTTCAGTCACCAGCAACACACACACACACACACACACACACACACACACACACACATACACACTGTGTATATCTTTTGCATAAGATCCTTAACCTGGATCTCAACACAATGAGACTGAGGTTTAAAAACGGTTTACAATGAGAATGAGGAGGAATGAATTGTAACCATAACACTGAATCTAAAAACACTGAGTCTAAGAAGCCAGCCTGAAGCAAGTACGTGCATGCTGTGCAATTGCATTCAGATCAAGTTAACAAGGTAACTAATGCATGTTAAAAGTCAGGCTAGTGGTTGTTTGGGAGATGGTATTGATTGAAAAAAAAACGTACAGGGGGCTTCAAGGGACGATTTTGTATTGTAATTTGGGTGACAGTTTCATTGGTCAATATATGTGTGAAAGCTCATCAAACTGTTTATGCGTGTGTTTTAGCTGGGCATGGCAGCTCAGGCCTGTACTATAAGCACTGGGAAGGTGGAAGCAGGAAGATCAGGAGTTCAAGTCTAGCCTTGACTATGGGAAACCTTGTCTCAAAAAAAAAAAAAAACAAAAACCCAAATATACATTTGATTGTATATAAATTATTGTCATTTTACAAAGAATATCCACGTTTATAGCATGGTTATTTTCAGTGGTGAGAAGATGGAGACAGCATAACAGATGCATGGAAGAACAGAGCATGTTAGATGCAGACAATGGGGTGTTAACCCCAGAAGAGAAGGCACTTCTAACGTGTGTTCCGACGGGGATGGGCCTGGAGAGTGTTACTCTAGGTGAACTAAATCAGTTGCACCCCAAAAAGTGGCACACGTTTCGATTAGTTAAACGCACAGAGCTGGAGAGTTGAGCGACGGTGGCAGGAACGGGAGGCAAGGAGGAGGTATTTAGTAGGTATAGACTCTCAGTTTTGCATGATCAGAATTTGGGAAGTGAGTGCTAAGGAAGCTTGTACAACAGTGCACACAGGCTTAACCCTACTGATCCATATACTTAAATGTAGCTGGAAAGGCAAATTCGGAATTGGCTGTATTTTTACCACATCGGGAAAATGTGGTAAAAAAGCAGTTGCACAGGATAAAGGGGATGTTGCCTGTTTTGCCCTTTGGTAGATGAGCAGCCAGAAGCCACCCAACCAGCGTCTCCTGTGAATATTTCATTGCACAGGAATGCCTTTTCTACTAAAACTATATGGAGGACAAAGCCTTGAAATGAACACAACGTCTTTTATAACAGTGACACCTGGTATAATAGCTATTTCGGTTGTCAACTTGATGTAAGCATTTGAAGTGGAAAGAACCACTTCTAATCTGGGTCTCTGAGGTGGGGAGACACACCTTTAATCTGCGGCCTGTGAGGTAGGAAGACCCACCTCTAATCTTGGCCACAACTTCTGCTGGTGGTCCATATAAAGGACATGGAAGAAGGAAGCTTTGCTGTTGGCCTGCCTGCTCTTGCCCTCACTAGCAAGTCCGTTCCCTCACTGGCGCTACAGCCTACTTCTCCAGGATTCCAGTGTGTACTGAACACCAGCTGAGGCATCCTGCTTCTTGGACTGAACGGCTGCTGGATTCTTGGATTTCTGTTCATAGGCAACCATCATTGGGTTGGCTGGACCACCACCTGTAAATAATTCTAATAAAGTCCATATATAAATGTATGTATACACACACACACACACACACACACATACATATATATATATATATATGTATGCATTCATTCTGTGAGTTCTGTTACTCTCAAGAACCCTGACTATAACTGGACATGTTCTCCCACACTACTGCACTGTTTTGGTTGTGGTTTTTTTCTTTTTTTCATCATAGATTAATAATTTTAAAAAATTCTTTCCAATCAGCTCCAGTTGGGGTCAGAGTTCAGAATGACTGCAGATGCAAAGTGAACTGATGGTATTACCCCCTATTAGAAACTCTGACCACCGAACCATTATTCTGATCCAATGTATCTTTCTCTCCATGCCTAGAATCTGCTTTCATTAGAAGAAAATCATGCAAAAAAATGTCCCGGAGACAGCTACTGGAAGACTGAAGAGCAGAGAGGCCTCCCTTCCAGAGGGGAGTCTGAGCTGGGGAACTGGGGTCCTCTTCGTGCCTAATGCATTTAGAGCAGTGCTCTTCCGGCTCTCCCGTGACTAGATTCGAACGCATGTGCCTTTAATGTGGCACCAGCGTCCCCAGCAACAGCGCTTGCAGCTGTGGCTTCTCAGAAGACAGGAAATGAAGCAGCCGGAGCTCCAGGCAGCCGGAGGCCCCATCCTTGTGGTGGCGGCAAGGTAGCACGAAAGGCCAGTGAGGGGGCTGGGGATGTGGCTTAGCGGCAGAAGGCTTGTCTAGCATGTGCAGGAGTTGGGTTTGATGCCTCGTACCACAAGAAAAGAAGAAAATAACAAGTGCGAAATCAAATAAGTTTGAATGTTGGTTCCGACATTCAGCCAGGAACTCGTGAACGTCTACACAGCAACTACGTTTTGTGTGCTGGTTAGTCGTGGCAGGGAAGAAAGTCACTGGGCATGGCACGCTGAGGTGGCCTGAGAGGTCTCAGGTTCTGTATGTGCACAGTACCCTTGTGTAATTTTGAAATAGTTTTTAAATGATTTAAATCTTCACGCTGGTACGCCTAAAGTTATGTATTAGGAGAGCAAGTTGAATGGAATGAATGTGATAGGTTTTGCATTTCTCTATGTGTGTATCAAACAGTACTTTAGATATATTTTAATGTTGTTTTTCACAAGGTAGTTATCTGTGATATCAAAAGAGAATAAAATATCTGGGTAACATTTTTTTAATTGAGAATGAATCTCATGTATCCCAAGCTAGATTCTAACTCACTGTGTGGGAGAGGGTGACCTTGAACTTCTGATCCTCCTGCCTTGGCCTGTCTATTGCCAGGAATACAGGTATGTGCCACCATGCCTGATTTAGACAGGAAAGCACTCTACCAAAACTGAGCTACATCCCCAGCCCAAGGTGTATTTTTAAAATCACTCACATGGTCTAAGAAAAATGGCAAATGAATAACAGAAACTTTTAAAATCTTGGACCCAGGGCCTCACACAGTCTCATCAAGTGCAATACCCTGCAACTCATAAAACAAAACAAAACCCTTTTTAATGCCCCTTCCCAAGACTTCCTCTTCGCTGTGCTCAAACTGTCTTGCCCAGGATATGATCCCTTGGGGATGTCCCTCCTGCCTGGGCTCCGACATTCACGTGCGGACATTTTTCTTACCCGACTCAGACTCTGACACTACTGTGAGTCACCATCACTCCCTCACAGGTCCTCACCCTGCACAGGCTCCTCCTTTTCGCACTGAAGCATTCCTTCAAGACAGGGATAGGGACAGACTCTGGACCACATGCTGAGCTGGGCCATTGAATGACTGTCTTCTCTCTCTAGGTTCAAAGGCTCTGCCGTACTGGGCCACATATCCACAGAAACACACCTCAGTTTGCTTAAATCTTCCTTGTGTAACCAGGCAGGTCCTAATTTATGTTATCTGTAATCACTTTGCCTTATTTCTAGACTTACATGGTTTGAGACTTTATGATGGGCTATATTTTCTGTATCCTGTAGTTTTTCATCATTGGCTGGATTTTTTTTCATTGGCTGGAATTGGTGAATTCTGGCAAGTTTCAAAAAGTGTTTCAGTATAAGCTAGTGTTTGAAACTGATCTCTTTAAAACTGTGTGTAACGTGTGTGCGTGCAGGTGCATATGCACACGTGTGTAGACTCTACAGGTCAGTGCTACATGTCTCCATCTTACTTTTTGATCTCACTGAACGTGGCTATCACTAATTTGGCTAGGTTGGCTGTCTAGCAGGCCCCAGGGATTCTCTCGTCTCTGCCTCCACAGTTGGGATTACAGGCAGACGTGGTTGTATCTGGCTTTTTACGTGGGTGTTGGGACCCAAACTTTGGAAGCACTTTACTGTCCGAGTCATCTCCCCAGCCCTGAGACTGTGTTTTGTTTTCTTTATACACAAGGGGGCATTTAGCTGGGTATAAAACTGTTGGGTCATACTAATTTCTCTTCTGAACTCTGTTATGCTCTGGCATGGACCTTTACTGTGATTTAGGTTGGAACTCAGCTTTAAAGGAATAGCTGTTTCTATTACAAGTGACCGGGTTTTCTGCCTATAGCTTGTAGAATTAGTTACTTAACTCGTGAAACTCAGTCACTTCATATCTGTGACTGTCAGATTCTAATACATGTAAGAATATTTATTATCACAGAGATGATCCATATATGGATATATGTGTGTGTGTGTGTGTGTGTGTGTGTGTGTCTGTGTATGTGTGATTTGTTTTGTTGTTTTGTTTTTTGAGACAGAGTTTCTCTGTGTAGCCTTGGCTGTCCTGGACTTGGCTTTGTTGACCAGGCTGGCCTTGAACTCACAGAGATCTGCCTGCCTCCGCCTTCTGAACACTGGGATTAAAGGCATGCACCACCATGCTTAGACAATGGAGATATTTTATCCCCTTTGTTAGTTGAGGCCTTGGGCACTAAAAACCTCATAAATGACTTTTCTTTTTGTAAGCATGTGTGAGAACATGATAGAGCAGGCTAAGATAAAAGATGGCTGTTGTACAGTATTAACCCCCAAGTGAAACTGCTGCCATCTTTGGGAGTTCAATAGGGTCTTCTCACAAAATGCCACCTCACCTGAGCATGTTGACTGTCTACCTTCCCTCATACGCAAGATCAGTTTGGGTCATGGAACCCTCACCTAAGTAGCCAGCTGTTCTCATAAAGCAGCTGTATGCAACTGTGTTGAAATGCTATACACAGAACGTGGTCTTGGTTGAAGGATTAAAGGATATAATTGAGACAGGAATAGGGGCGGGGGCTCCATCTAGATAGCTATAGGAACACCATTTTCTCTGCCAAATAAAGACTTTCTATGTGACCTCTTGGGGTGGAGCACCCACAGTCTTAAAGAAACTTCTCACCTATTGCTTTGTAAGTAAACCCAGTAAACTCCTTGGTTCCGCAGAGTGAACTTTGGTGAAACTACCTGGGTTTGTCACTGGCACCTTCAGCAGAGGGGTAGATTTTTTTTTTCTTCTGTATTCCTGTGGGAAGGAATTTAAGCAACCCTTGACATAGCTGGCAGGATCCCACAAAACAAGATGAGTTTGAGGAGAACATTGGTGTCCCTGATGTGGGAAATGAGACAAATAACTGAAATGACACTGGGGGAGGGCAGTTATTTTGAGGAAGTTTTGCCATGGTGGCCTGTCCCTGTAGGGCTTGTGGGGATAGTGGCAGGTATGACAAGTGCAGGGGAAACCAGGCATGGTGGCACACACCTGTAATCTCAGCCCTCTGGAGGCAGAGGCAGGTGGATCTCTGTGAGTTCGAGGCCAGCCTGGTCTACAAAGCAAGTCCAGAACACCCAGGGCTAGATGTGCCTCGACCCCCCTCCCCAAAAAAGTGCAGGACATAATGAGACATGTAACTAAAGTGAGGCCACTGGAGTGGCGGAAGATGGGGGATGGGAGGTGTGGGGTGGAGGTGGATCGAGGGGTGGCAGTCTAGAGGATATGGAGGGAGGACTGCTTGCTGGGTAGGGTCCACCCCAGGAGCGTGGAGACTCTTTGAGAACAGCTAAAGGTCTAGGGCAGATGTGACAGGCCCCAGAAGTGGCCGTCAGGGTGGAGGTATTAGGGAGAGACACAGGAAGGCTAGCTGCTGCTAAGGATAACTAGAGATCTCTCCAGGCAGAGGTGTCTGCCCAGAGGGAGAACACAGCTGTAAGGGATGAACTGCATTGAGAAAGGGATGTAAGGCTGCTGTCCTCAGGACTGACCCCAGATGTAGCAGGTAATTAGATAAAAGAGGGGAGAAATGGAGGTGTTGGTCTGCCGGAGTCCCTTCCGGGACCACAAAATGTGGAATTCTTGGGACAAATCAGATAACAATGGAGACAGAAGAGTAAGCCAGTGTGATAGAAGTCACAACTCAGGTCTGTCCTTTAAGGGAGAGAAGAGAGCTATGGTCCAACACGCTGAGAGCTTGACAATGCTCTGGGGCAGGCCACAGTAACCAGAACACTGACATCAGAGCTGTTGGAGTGAAGAAAGTCTTCCTTTTCTCTTTCGGCTTTGTAGAGACAGGATTTCTCTGTGTAGTCCTGGCTGTCCTGGAACTTTCTCTGTAGACCAGTCTGGCCTCTAACCCACCGATCTGCCTGTCTCTGCCTCCTGAGTGCTGGGATAAAAGGTGTGTGCCACCACCGCCCAGCTAACCTTCTTGTTTAGATTTTTACAAATTATTTTATGTGTGTGAGTGTTTTGTCTGCATGTATGTCTGTGTACCACAAGTATGCCCTGGTCATCAATAGGAACTGAACCTGGACCCTTTGCAAGAACAACAGGAACTTTTCTACTACCGAGCCAACTTCCCTCACTAAAGAAGACTTTCAAAAAGGCAGTGAAGGAGTCCCTGGTGGCCTGGCTTTTGAAGCTTCAGGACATGGAGGCACACGGTATCAGTTTGGTGCTGCAGACTCAGAGAAGCTGAGGAATATAACCACACTTCCCTCCTTGAGACAAAGGCTACAAAAGGGAAACCCTGATGAATTAGCTCGTATGAGCCATAAGGGCCACATGGTCATCTCCAGCTGAGGTGCCCCTGATTATCGGGGGGCTTGAAAGCAATAGACAGGCAGATACTCCTGAGGGAACGAGGTAGGCACAGATTGAGCTCTGAGGCCCAGCCAATGTCCTTTCTGTTTTTGTTTTGTTTGTCTCTGCTTCCTTCAAGTTCTTTTCTGTTCAGAGAATCAGGTTATTCAGCTCATTGGAGCATTATTGCATTTTACAGCATGAAGTGTTGTCTGAATCTAAACCGTACAGCAAAACCATAGATTCAATATCACCAACATTCAGTTTTTCTCTCAAATCATCTCCCAGCTTTGCTTTAGGTGTTCGACCCTCCCTCAGTCAAAATTCTTGAGCACTTGCTTTGTTCCAGGGCACTGCTTAAAATGCGGGGAAAGCAGTGTAAGCAATCAGATTATCAAATGACTTTTATTTTAGCAATAAAAATGATTAATATACAATATAAATACTAAGTGAAAATATTTGACATAAGGTATAGAGGAAAAACATAAGGAATGCCTTATAATAAGCTTTTCTGTTGTGTAGAAGAGGAAGGGAAGGATATAGGTGTTCCCAGAATTCCATTATCCAGTTTCTGAGAAAATGAAGAGCAGTAAGTCAGCTGGGACAGTACAGAAGCTTCTTCAGCGGTCATCCTCCACCTCATGATTAAACTGTACCGGGTAAGAAAGCTGCTCCATTCTTCGCTGCCAAATAAAAGAAAATATCATCTCAATACAAACATTCTCAGATGATAGAGTCCCTTTAATTCAGATAAAATGATTTTTTCTGTATATTTCCTCACTCTACACAGCAAATTACTTGTGTTAACAATATACCTGAATTTGAGTGGTGCTAATTGTTAATTCAGGCATGGTTAGCCTCCTACTCTTCACAAATTTGTTGTAGGGGATGCTGTGCGATTTAATATTTACATAATGATAAGCATTTGGTAAGATTTATCTCTCCTATGAAATCAAACCAACATCAGAGTTTTTGACAAGGATAGCACAGTTCATTACCAGTGACACAGAGCTTTATCTTCTAGAATGTTTGAATCAATTCATTGTTTCTGAATGAGCTTTTCAAAAGTACTAATTTCAATATCCAAGATATCCTACATTGACTAAGGAACCAGGGGAAAGAAAGGTGAAGAAAAACAGCAGGCAATATTCTGGGAATCTTACAGGGGCTAAATTAAGAGTACATCCATCACACATACATAGTCGCATATGTGTCTAACGATATGTTTGCATGTTCATGTATATGTGTGTTTCGGTGTGTAGGTATGTATTTATGCTTATATTTGTTTTTAATTAAAATGTTGCTTAAAAATCTTTTCCCTAATATAATGATGTGCCCCAATACGGCTGGAATGCTATTTACAGTTTTGTGAAACCAGGAAATGATGTAATATTTCCGATCTCTTGATTGCTATTTAACACTTCCCCTTACCTGTCAGAACTTCCTCCTGAGGAATGATTCCTCTGCTGGAATCTTTAGTTCTTCATCATTATCATTGGTAAAGTTTTTCTCACTTTCCTCATCACAGGCATCTGCCTTATGATAAGACTCATCAACAGTATTTTGTGACTGTGAAGAACTGTTGATGTTATCAGCACACAGTTGACTATCTACATAAAATATACCAAAGAATTCTTCAAAGATGCTTGCAAAATTGTCAATGAGAATTTCTATAACAGAAACCTGCAAAACCACAATGCAAACACAAAAAGCCATTCCACATTCCACATTGTTGACAAATTTGACATCACAGTCTTCAAAAAAATGAAAAATTTGAAATCGAGAATTATGAAGAAAATAGTTACTAAAAACATTAACAATCCATGAAATGACTAAGAATATTATAAGCATGTATTTAATTATGCAATCAGTACAGTACATTATAATAACATAGGGAAAGTTTCAATATCCTCACTGTGATGACTACTGTGTTCTGCTTAATTTTTAATGGTGTTTGAGTCTCTGTATGCGTGTGTGTGTGTGTGTGTGTGTGTGTGTGTGTGTGTGTGTGGTTAATGACTTATAGTTAATGACTTCATCTGTGAGGCAATTTGATCATACAGTCATGGCATTAGAGGGAATGTAAGACTCTTATCATTCTCTCTGACTGTCTCCCATTCTGCTTTTTTTCTTAACAGGTGAGTATGTTTTTGTTCCTCTAAGGAATTTCCCCTATCAAATAAGGTATATCTCTCAGTCTCTAAGTAATAATTATGATAATAATAATCTTATCAATAATAAATTTGAGAATCAGTAAAGCAAATTAACAAAGTGTTTGATGAAGTTTAAGGGAAACTGTTTTATGAAGTGCTGGCTCCGAAGCCTTATGTTCAGAGCCTTTGTTCCTAGCACTCATATTTTGGATCGCAAGCATCTGAAATTTCAGTTTTAGAAGATCCAATACCATCTCTTCCTTCCAATGGCAACAGAATGCAAGTGGTCCACAGGCATACAAGAGGTAATATGAAACCAATTTCAAAGTAAAATAAATAAATAAAACATTGATTTAATTAAAATAAACATGTTGGTGTTAGACTTACAGCTCCGTGTTCAAGTGCACTGCTTGATACTCCAGAGCTTCGGGTGGGTTCTCAGCTCCTTCCTCATGGTAGCTCACGGCAATATGTAACTCTAATTCCACGGGATTCAAAGCTTTCTTCTGGCATCCAGGGACACTAAGCAAAGTTGTATATACAAACTTCCATGAAAGCCAACAGTAATAAACAGAGAACTTTTTAATAAAATTTCTGTTTCGTTTTTATAAGTGTGTTTCTTCAGGGCTTTGTTACAGCTTTGTGAAAAGCTGCCTCACATAGGAGCTGGTAGACAAGATTTTGCTGAATGAGCCATAAACTGTAAACAGAATACATTGTGTGTGGAGCCTTGATTCCCATAAGCTCAATTCTGACAGTGAGTAAACACCAGAGTAGCTGGGAATAAACACCACCCAGGATTAGAAAACCACACTGGAATATTAGTCCATGTCTGTATGTCAATGTTTATCAATGCTTGTCCACAGTCCTGCTCGTCAGTTTGTTGAGCCCCATCAGCTCCTCTTTCCTCTCTGTGGCTCATTGATTGGATTCCCAAGCCCAGTTAAGAAAGGAATGATTCACAACCTCTAACCACATTAACAATCTCCCTTCCCAAACCTCCCCCACAGAGATCAACACCTCTTCCACTCCAAAAGAATCCAATCCTCGGTGTTCCTTAACAGCAAAGATCTTTCCTAGGTATCCCCAACTCCTGGATCATAATGAGGACTTTGCACCCAAAGGCAGAAAACAAGAGACCCCTTACCCTTTCTGTGAGATCAGTTTTGAACACTGAGTAGCCGGGAGTGTCCTTCCATAGCACACTCGGAGCTACTTGAAGGGGTAAATGATGAGCATTCACATGAGAAAAGGCAGAAGAACTTTGAACGATGTCTAACGCACAGATGAAGTGAATCAAAAGACTCAAATTCGGGTGTGGTATCTTTGAACACAGACTAAACATAGAAAAATAAGGAGTTCACATTTGTTTGTCTTACAAGTAAGGTTACTTATGAATCTCTAAATAGAAAGAAAATTCAGGGTAAATGTTTTGTAGACTATGTAATCAGAATTTAAAATTAGATAAAATTTCACCCAAAATATTTTCTGCCAATCACTTCTCTGCATACGCTCCTGGGAAATTCTTTAAAAGTGTGCGTTAATGTCTGTGCACCACACGTGTGACCCGTTCCCATGAGCCGAGAGGATGGCGTCGGGAGCCCTGGAATTGGAATGTAGGTGGTGGCCAGCCATCATGTGGGTTCTGGGAATGGAAACGTCCAGAGTTGTTAAGCACTGACCCATCTGTCCAGCCAACATGGGGACACACTGCATATGTATTTGATAGAAACCCATGTACCACTCCTGGGCATTCTGGAATATGATGGGCCGAGAGCACACTGTTGGAACTAAGCAATGAACTTGGGAAAGCTGATGCTACAGACAAGGCAGGCAGGCTGGGCTTCAGGCTAGTCATAGAGCTCAACGTTCCTCTGTCATCTGAGAAATCTTTCTGTGGAGTTTTGTAGAGGAAAATGTTTCTAAGAAGTCAAAGCTGAACCTGATCTGAATACTCTAGGTTGGTAAATTTGAGAACGTTGAACTCAGGAATAGCGTTATGTACCCATCAGTGACATATATTCAGCATGTGAAATAGAATTAACTAATCCACGGTAATGTTAGGACAGAGATTACCCACAGGCATTGCACACACACACACTACTTTTAATTTCTTTCACACACAGTTACAGGCATGTGGCAACACTCTTACCTGAAAAACGCATCTGTTTATAAAGTGATGCGTTTATATATGTTTATATATGTGTGAGCACAAGAAACCTCTTGGCATGGGACGTCATTTCAGTGGTGACTAATCTTGTAAACACAGGCTAATAATACCTGCAAAAATGGATTGCTTCTATCTTTGTGTTCCTGCTCAAGTGTTTAATGTATCATTTCCTTTGGATAGAACAAACTTTTTGATCCAAAACTTCCTTATCTAGAACACCAAGCCAGTCTTCCTATAATTCGGAACAAAGTAATCTTCCTTTTAAATTTTGAATGAAATCCTATTTTTTTTTTTAAGAAAGAAAAACAGTAATTGTGAAGGTCAATGTAGACTGGAGAAGCTATCGATGAGCATTTTATGGAAAAAGAGCACTTCAGAGCAGCGGTTCTCAACCTGTGAGTTGTGAGGTCTTGAGGGGTCACATACCAGATAGCCTGTGTATCAGATATTTACAGCGCAATTCATAACAGGAGCAACCTTACAGCTATGAAATAGCAACAAACCAATATTACGGTTGGGGTCACAACATGAGTAACTGTATTAAAGAGTCCCAGGATTAGGAAGGCTGAGAACCAAGGTTTAAAGCCTACTACCTTAAGACAGTCCCACCCTGTCACCCACCCAGAACCTTGGCTCTGGGTTATCGGTGCAATCCAGAAGGAGGCACTTGTGTTTTCTCACCTAATCCTGGAATCAGGCTGCGGAATTATGGATGTGGTAGCCATGAAATAAACCTATTCTGTGTTCAAAGTGCTCTTCCTGGGCACAAACAAGCATCCCAAACAGGCAGAGCCAGAGAATGTCTTGTCCTGGTTCTATGATTTGATGAATCAGTGCTTGAAGTTTATAGTAAGTTAAGGTTTTACATGCATGTCCACCAATGCTTACAGGCACACTTGGAATAAGATGGAAACTTTTTAATTGAGCTACTTGTGTTCCATGTGAGGTCTCACAGTTTCACATCCATTCACTTAAGTGTGTGAAACTTGAGCTCTTTAAACTTAATATAAGTAGCAGCTTGTTTGATGGAGAAAACGCCTCTTGCTTTGACTCCTTCCAAGCCTGGTGTTTGATCACACACACCAGTGCAGTTTCAAAAGCCTAGGGACACTAGGATGTGTGAGGTCTAGGCAGGCATGGTGGTACACACCTGGAATCTCAGAGTGCAAAATGGTGCGGTGAGGCCTTAGGTTAGAGGCTACAGTGGGTTTTAAACACAAACAAGTCTTACATAAATAAATAAATAAATAAATAAATAGGAAGTGAATGAAACATCAAAGACAAACAGATAAACAAAACAAACAAACAAACAAACAAAAAAGCCCCAAGAAATCAAATTGGCGGAATTCCCTAATTATTTTGGTAAGAAAAAGAGCAAGATACTGAATTACCTTAAATAGTTTAAAATGCATACATGTTCTACTTTTACTAAGTAGCCCAAAACCATTCAAGGCTAACAGAAAACACCACAACCAACTTTCATGCTCATAATTCAGTAAAGGTTGATTCCTTTCAGTGACTTCTGAGAGGTGAAGGGTCAGCCACGTTTGAGGTACCAAGGATAGAGAAATGAGAACAATGGGGAAATCCAAGGTGTTCCTGCTCTGAATGCACAGCGCTGCCTTGGTAGCCACTGCTCTTCACTTTCATCCCCATGATGTGGTCCCAGCTTTCTGGCAATGAGAGCAAGCCACACTTTGATAAGCTCCAGCTCAAGGAGGGATCAAGTGGTACCTTTGTCTGACGATCCCGCCTGCTCCCAGAGCAGTACCTTCTCTCTTCGTGTCTGAGGCTACAGCTCCGGAGTCTACTGAGTGGTGAACTCACTCCACGGCCCAATCAAAATCGAGTGATGGTATTTGCTCTTGGACCTCTGCTTGCTCCAATGTAAGTTCAGTGTGGTAGAGTGTTTTGAGTGTGTTAGGCCAATTCTTGAATTTCTGACATTCAATAATAATGGCAACATCCAGCAAGGTAAAATTAGGGGGTTTTTTGGTGGATAAAGAAAATAATTTATGCAAGTACTGGACAGAGGCCAACATCCAACTCTGTGAACTTGTTAGAGGTCAGTGGTGGACTAGCCATTTTGAAAAGTTTTTATTTAAGAAGGATACTTTGTGTTTGTTTATGAAGCATAATAACACTTTCACCACTATTATTACCTGGTTTTTATTACCTCAGAAATCACTTATTCTTATTACTTTATTTTGTTACTGATTATGAATTATTACTTTATTTTGTTACTATTACTGGTGTGGTCAGAAATGAAATCACTTGGGTGACTTGCAGTGCCAAACCAAAGCGTATCTGACAGACAAGGAAGTCAATATTCAACGCAAGGTCAGCTGTGTCTTTGTGGTGAATCCTTCAGCTTGTCAGACTCTTATCTGTGATGCCTCTTATCCTCAGGTCATCAGTTTCCACAGTTGAAGGAAACAGTCATCATCCGTTCATTTCAAGCAAGGAAAGAACTTATGACTCCCTAGAGGGATGCTGAGTGTGGAGGATGCTAAAACCTTTACCTTTAAGACCGATCCTATGACAACCACAGACTCCTTTTGCAAATTTACTTCCTGATCAGAGTTGATCTTTGCTCGTAGGACCCAGTGTGCTTTGTTCGCTAATGTTTGGAGTATTTTTTCTTCCTTTCCTGCTTTTTCTGCAATGATTTCTAGCATGTTCTGTATGAGATAAAGACAACCTTCTGTTATTACACATCCACATGTTTGAAGACAAATGTGTCTCTCATTGTGAACCAGAGCAATGGCAATTACGGGTCAATAGTTAAAACTGGGAGGAATGAAGAAAAATTGTGTGAGTTCTTTTTCTTTTTTATCTGAACATATTTTCTCTCCTAATCCATTCCTCCCAATTTTCAAATTGGAGTTTTGTTGGAATCAGATTTTCTTCGGCATTGAATCACATTGTTCCTCAAATAATTTTGGTGACTGGTCCTCTCTTGCTTTTTCTTGCTCCTCTAAGAATACCCTCCCCAAGCCCGCCATTCTTAGTTACTCTTCAGTGGTCCAGACACTGTTATTACTTCCTGTCTATCCTGGACTCTTTTGTGACTCTTAAAATCTGTGTTTTCAGGAAAGTTTTTGTCTTCTTACACTTCCTCTAATAGAGACTTTCATTTCCTTCCGAGACTTCTTTTCACCTATCAATGTCAAAAGATGCTGTCTCAGTCCAGAACCCAAGGAGATTTTAATTCCTCTTCTGTGGTTTTACTGTGTAAACATGCACACAGCTTTACTCAATATTTTCTCTATTTTCAAGAGTGGAAGGAGCACAGTCATGCTGACCAGAAAATGTTGCTGTAAAATCCTCAAGTTATGGGTGCTAATTATCAAGTATCTGACAACATAATCTTGTTCACATGCCGTATAGTGCCAAAATGCATGCTGGACAGAATATATATTTTTTCCACTTGCAGTTTAGTAACTTATTTAAAATAGTTCAAGCCATATAGGGTAGCTTTGAAATATATGGTACTAGGATGAAAGGATTAATATATAGCAAAGAAGAATGCTTACACCTAATTCACTGATAATAGAAAACAAAGCACTCTAAGTATTTTGTATCACAAGATTTAATTATCTCAGAGACAATGATATTCATGGAGACTCCAGAGCAATATGGAGTTTAAAAGAAGCTGGAGGAGTTGAGGGTTTTGGACCAGGGGAAACTCAAATCCATAGACCTGTTTCCTCCAACAAGATGGTGGGTTGGAACTTTCCTGAAGTCAGTGAAAAACATGGACATACTATGCTATTTTTTTTTCAAATTTCTATAATTACATGAGCCAAACTTCAGTGGAATTTATTTCTTGGAGGCACTAATGGAAAAGGATCTCACATTCATGGATAGACTATCTAAACCTTCATATGTTTGATAAATAATTCATTGAGAACATAGGTTCCCCAGGAATTCTGTGGAACAGGACAGCTACAGAGACCCACAATTAGCTCACCACTATAATGGCAGGCAGTTGGCCATCCTCACAAATACTCTTGAGAGACCTCCCAAACAGCTTTCCTTCAACTGGCTCTGCTAGAGAGGGAGAAACTTCGGTGAGATCTTCCTCAGTGGGTGCTGATGGAGTTATGTGCACATTTTCATCATTCCTATCACATTTATGAATGAGATTTCGTCAGGTTTCTCAGACTCTAAAAAAGTAGGGAAATCACTGCATGTTGTAATTGAACTCACTTAACCCTTGAGTGCTCTTTTCCTTTTAGAGCATGCCTGCCTTCTGCATCACCACAAATACACAGCAAAGAATTAATCAATACTGTAACATTGATAATAGAGTGCATCACGAGGCACTTGACAGCTAGTTGTTTATGGCTCATACTTCTAGGGATAATCAGTACAATCTACTTTTTGCTTTGAAAGCAATGCATAGAGGTATCAGCATCAAGCAGTGATGTCTTGGAGGTCCTGGTGACCCAGCAGGTCCTGGAGGACCCATGGGCTGCTTGGGAGGCTGTGGAGGAGGGAGAGGAGGCTTCCCTGTAGAGAGCCCTAGGGCTCAGAAGGGAACTAGAACTAGGGAACTAGAAAGGTCTAGAACTGAGCTGCAGACATGACTTGCAGAATCCCAGTCTGGCTGTGGAAACCAGAACTTTGCCTGAAGAAGGGAGTGCAGCCAGTCTAAGGCCCTTAAGCCCAAGGACATGGAGCAATGTTCAGAGACAGAGACAGAGGTGGCGTCTGAGGTGGCCATTTCTTAGACCAACTTGGCTTTGGTGGAGGAACAGAACGTGGTCCTGGGGAACCTCCTGGACCTTTCATGGAAGAGTGGAAGAAGAGACTGATGTAGAGGACTTGGGAAAACGGATAAGGGGGGAAGGAGGGGCACCATCAGGAGCACAGGGACCCACCCCACTAGAGACCTGCAGAGCTGCAGTGACAACCAGATGTATTTTTAAAAAACCAGTGTTTTAAATTTATAGTTACCCTCTTATAAGGTGGACCACAACATTAAGATTATTTTTTTTTCTGTACTTTAGTGTTTTCACCATTTGTGAAAGAAGAAACATTAAAACAAGGTAAATATTCACTTCTAAGCAGATATTAGACATATAATATAGGATAATCATACTAAAATCTATACACCAAAGAAGCTAATCAAGAAGGAGGACCCTGGGTAAGATGCTCCATCTTCATTCAGAAAGGCAAGGAGAGAGACATCGGACAGGATGTCTGACAGACATAGGACAGGAGCCTACCACAGAGGGCCTCTGAAAGACTCTACCTAGCAGGGTATCAAAACATATGCTAAGACTCATAGCCAAGGGGAATCTTATGAAAGAAGGGGAAGATAGAAAGACCTGGAGAGGACAGGAGCTCCACAAGGAGAGCAACAGAACCAAAAAATCTGGGCCCAGGGGTCTTTTGTGAGACTGATAATCCAAACAAGGACCATGCATGGAGATAACCTAGAACCCCTGCACAGAAGTAGCCCATGGCAGCTCAGTGTTTAAGAGAGTTCCCCAGTAATAGGAACAGGGACCTTCTATGACATGAACTGATTGGCCTGCTTTTTGATCACTTCCCTCTGAGAGGGGAACAGCCTTACCAGTACACAGAGGAGGACAATGTAGCTATTCCTGATGAAACCTGATAGGCTAGGGTCAGAGGGAAGGGGAGGAGGACCTCCCCTATCACTGGACCTGGGGAGGGCCATAGGGGAAAAAGAGGGATGGAGGGTGAGATTGGGAGGGGGTGGAAAGGGGCTGCAGCTGGGATACAGAGTGAATAAACTGTAATTAATATAAATAAAATAAAAAATCAAAAAAGAATCAAACATATTCAAAGGCTCAAGTAATAGAAATATTATCTCTATTTCTGGTCCAGATTTGGGTCTAAAAGACACACGTGAAACATGCTTATTGTGTGACTTGACAAAAGGTTAGAGACTGGACTAGGAGGCTAAGATTGTTTCTACTCAAGCCCAGAACAGATTATCTTTAATTCCACATTCTAACTTTTTGTGTAGCTTTCATTACAGGTTTGTCTCCCTGCAGCTATTAGAGCATTTTCTGCTCTGATCATGAAGCCCATGGAATAAGGAACATATGAGGTTCCAGGTCTTAGACATCATCTTCTCATGGGACAAAGGACGTGTGCACACACAATTATGTATGCACAGTGCCTTGGCATTCCAGCCTCCGGTGACTACATGTCTGAAAGAATGAAAAGAAATGTTCCCTGAAAGCAAGCCGTGCTCTCAATCCCAACTTAGAGTTCTCTTAGGCCTGACCTGGGCTAGATTGCTGTATGTTTTTGTTTCCTACAGTGCTCCTTTCCCAAGCAAGAAAATGACAGTAGGCATTGATCTACATGCACAATAGAAGTGGAACCTAGAAAGGGCACATGAAGGAAGCAGGAACTCACGGCTCTGCTGTGGGCTCCTTGCAGAGTCTCTGGGCTTTAAGATGGATCGCCCCTGATGCTTTGGTTTCAGATGCTTCACATACAGCCAAGGCAGCGTGGGAAAAGCTGTGAACTTTCTTGATTCCCATCGAGAGGTGTTTCGGGTGTTGCTCATGGTGACGTCCTGTGGGATCTCATGTCCTGTGGGAAGACAATTTGAATATGAAGCTGGTGGTA
>NW_026595981.1:2644096-2777541 GCF_907164565.1 Psammomys obesus
TTGTACAGCAAGAGAAACCATTGGCCTTGCCTCGGGCAAAAGGGACAAATGGTGCTCCATTGAGCTGTGACAGGATGTCAGCACCGATGCTGGCTTCCGGGTTAACTGAAGGGGAAGGAAAAGTGCTTGTCATACATCCCAAAACCCCCACCTGTACTCCTGTCCCCTCCCAAACAAGCCTATCTCCTTCGGCATTCTGCTAACCCCCAACATGTTGTAGCACCCGCCTCTATCTCTTTCTGAAGGCAGCTTCTTTACTGCCCGAGCTATCTCCACAGTCCTGTCCTGATGGTCTCCCTTTTCTCCTAGACAGCTTGGTCACATCAAGCATGTTTTACCTCCCTATGGCCCGACTATTTTAGGATCTTCTGAACATTTTCCAACTTTTATCCATAATAAAATTCATTCTTGTAATCAACTAAGATTTGGTGATTTTTTTTCTTTCAGGTGTCCAGACCATATAATTCAATATCCAAAATATATATGTTCTTTAGTGACTTTTACTCTGCTAAAAATAATGAAATTGTACAGAGACTCCATAGCTTTTAGTTAGAAAGCACTTAAGATCCCTGTGAATCAAAGCGTCAAAGAGAGACAACAGCCGATGGTTTTCATTACACACATAAAGCTATAATGTAAAGGTATGTTAAAATAGTGCCAACTCAGTGCCATGATAATGGAAAGTAAATGAGCATGTTTGGAAAACAATTCTTGTCTAATCTGAACCTATAACAAAATGTTGAGATTTAGCTTCCAAAGAACACAACATATGCCAGAAACAATAAAAGTCTGCTGAAAACCAGAGGGCTTTTGAGATTTAGGGGTTGAAATCTGACCCAAATATTAAACAAATCCTTGTAGTCACGATGGGTGCCATAATTAGATGGAGGAGAAAATAATCCTCTCATAACTTGGGCAGATACAGTTTTAAAGATGTACACACACCATTCTCCTGTCTAGCTCAGAGTATACCCAGGTGTTCTTTCTTTCTTTGGGGGAATGGCGCTGAATTGTAGTCTGAGTAGCTCTTCATGAAGCTGGGTTGACATAATCTGCATGAATCGAGACAGAAGCTTCCTGAAACCATTAGTCTATCAGGAGGATCATAATAGTCATTTAAAAATACCTTTACAGTGGAGCCTAGCACGAAGAAACTTTCAATGGGCACCAAAGTAGCCTTTTCTTTCCTGGCACTAACCAAAAATGGCTACAGCAGTTGGTAGACACGCTACTGAGTGTAAACATTCTGTTGCAGTCAGGGGAGAAACCACCGTGATGTCAACATTCTAAGGCTCATGCCACAACTGCCAAAGTGAAACATACATTTCATTTCCTTCAAACTTTTGACTTTTAAACATTGTTTTTTTGAACGATTTCTGAACAGCATGTGTTTGGAAGAAATAACAGATTTCACAACCATATGTAAGTATGTGTGTGTGTGTAATAGACATATGATATAGATGATTGATAGATAGATAGATAGATAGATAGATAGATAGATAGATAGATAAATAGAGAGATAGATAGATTGATAGACAGATGACCGATGTTATATAGAAGGATCTATGACTCCAATAATATGTGTGCAACGATTGGAGGAATACTTGTATAAACTATAATATAAATATAATATGAACATAATAGAAATATGAAATGAAAATTAATTTCATACTTGTATAAAATTCATATTCATTTCCAAAGGTTATCAATTCCTAATTCTCTTAACTTGTTAAAGGTCCATGTGAAAAAAGGCAGCATGCAAAATCATTAAGACTGTGAATGTTAGAGTCTATCACATGCAAAAACCACAGCATACTTTAAAGATGTATGTGCTTTACTGAGATAGGTAGAAAGCTTCGTGCACAGGGAAGTCAGATTTCAACAGTGCAGAGGACACATGCTTCTTAGTATATAGTAGAGTTTACACACTAAATCCTAGAGACACAAAGAAGTGTGACTGAAACATGGGAGCTACTCTGTTAATTTCCTAATAAAATGTGTAGTATACATTGGACATATAATAATCATGAACAATTCACTTAAAATTAGAGTGCCTGTCTTTAAAATGACTGTATTTTGGTGATAGTAATAAATTTTGCCTTCTGTGTAATTTCATTTGTATGTGTAAATTATACAGTACTAATTAAGATAGTAAAACTCTACCCGACTGTAAAGGTCTTTGTAAAGATAGTCTGCTGAATGATTATGATTTTAAAAGACTGATACATTGGAGTATGGGAAATAAAAACAAATCAGAAAGAAACCTATATATTGGAATGTAATAACTAAACCCATTACTTTTTAAAAGGACATGTTAGATGTGAAGAAAGTAATCAGCCTTTCCTAACAGTTTCAACTAGTTAGGTCCCAGGGAATGCATATATCAACAAATGCCAGTCTTGGACCTGCTCAACACACATTATAGAAGGAGTTCTGGCGATTAGAAACAAACAAGCACACAAAAACAGCGTTCATCAAGAATTTGTGAGAGTTCTTTTCCAGCAAAGAGAATCATTTCTCTTGCCTCTGACGAAAAGGGACCTATGGCTCTGTCTTGACCTGTGGCTCCTAGCAGGATATCAACACCCATGGTGGCCTCCAGGTCCCCTGAAGGGGAACTAAATGTAGTCTGACATCTCAACACACCCATCTAGATTCCTGTGGCTTCCCAAACATCCCTTTCTGCACTATGCTAATTTCCTGAGTATTCTAGAAATACCCTGTGTTTCTCCATTCATTAACTAATTTATTCACTTTACATCTTGATCACAGGCCCCTCCCTCTCTCCTCACAGGCCCACCATCCTTCTCCCATCCCACGTTCCCTCTTTCTCTTCTGCAGGCTCCCTCTGTGTACTGACAAGTCGCATCTGGCAGGACTAAGAGCATCCTCTCCCACACTAAGGCCAGAAGAGACAGCCCAGCTAGGGGGAAAGGGACCAAAGGCAGCAACAGAGTCAGAGACAGCTCTCAGGCCAATTGTTAGGGGACCCACATGTTCACCAAGCTGCACATCTGCTACATACGTGTAGGGTCCAGCCTGTGCATTCATGAAGGCACAGTTTGTCTCTGTCTAAGCTATCTCTACTTTTCTCCTCATATTCTCCATTCTCTTCTAGACAGCCTTGGTCATACAAGTCTGCTTCTTTCTCTCTCTGCTCTGAACTCTTCCAGATGCCTCTGAACATTTTTCCTCTCAGATCCATAGCAGAATGTTTCCCTCTAATAACGGAGTGGCTACTAGTTGGCTGGTTTCTTTGCTGTCCCCTGCTCATACAGTTTAATATTTAAAGTATATATTTTCATAAGTGAATATTATTCTGCCTAAATCATGTTACATCATTGAAAGAATATGCACAGAGAAGCCATAGTTCTTACTTGGAAAGGATTTAAGATCCCTGTGAACCAAAGTGTCAAAGAGAGACAACAGCCGATGGTTTTCATTACACACATAAAGCAATAATGTAAAGGTATGTTAAAATAGTGCCAACTCAGTGTCATGATAACACAACTGGAAGTAAATGAGCATGTTTGGAAAACAATTCTTGTCTAATCTGAACTTGTAACAAATTGTTGAGATTTAGGTTGCAAAGAACACAACATGTATCAGAAACAATAGAAGTCTGCTGAAGATCATCCTGAGTGAGGTATCCCAGAAGCAGAAAGACACACAGGATGTATATACACTTATAAATGGATATTAGACATATAAGATAGGATAATCATATTAACGTCTGTACACCTAAAGTAGCTAATCAAGAAGAAGGACCCTGGGTAAGAGAATCAATCCTCATTCAGAAAGGCAAACTGGATGGACATCGGAAGAGGGAGAAAACAGGGAACAGGACAGAGGACCTGAGACTGATCAGAGGCTGAGACTCATAGCCAAACTTTGGGCAGAGTGGAGGGAATCTTATGAAAGAAGAGGACAGGAGCACCCCAAGGAGAGAATAAAATAAATTTGGGGAGCACAGGGATCTTTTCTGAGACTGATACTCCAAACAAGGACCATTCATGGAGATAACCTAGAACCCCTGCACAGATGTAGCCCATGGCATCTCAGTACCCAAGTGGGTTCCCTAGTAATGGGGACAGGAAGTATCTCTGACATGAACTCAGTGACCTGCTCTTTAATCATCTTCCCCTGAGCAGGGTGCAGCCTTACCAGGCCACAGAGGAAGACAGTGCAGCCAGTCCTGATGAGACCTGATAGACTAGGATCAGATGGAAGGGGAAGAGGACCTCCCCTATCAGTAGACTGGGGGAGTGGCATGGGTTCAGAAGATGGAAGAAGAGTGGGCTTGGGAGAGAATGGGGGAGGGGGCTACAGTTGGGCTGCAAAGTAAATAAACTGTAATTAACAAAACATTAACTAATAAAAAAATAAGTCCAAATTTCTATAAGTCCAATATAATTCCTATCAAAATGCTAGCAGCAGCAGCAGCAGATGTTTTTATTATTCTTTTCCTCTTTTTTTCAAAAATTGTTAGGTTGCTCCTAACATTTATAGAGAAATGTGGAACTCAGAATAGCAGAACTATCTGGAAAATGTAAAAGCCTATGAAACCTTTCAGAAAGCTCCGGTAACTAAGAGAGTTTGATTGCACAGTACTGCATAAACTAGATGTAGTGGCACACGCGTTTAATCCCATCACTCAGGAGGAGGAAGCCGGAGAACAGGAAGTTTCAAGTTGTTACCATTATGAATCGTAATGTAAATGTCTGTGCACAGGATATCTGATACGAGACCCTGCGAAAGCGTCTTTCACACCCGAAGAGGGTTGATAAACACTGATGGAAAGACTTGTCTTTTTTTTTTTTAATTTAACTTAATTTTTTTTTTTAGGTACAATTTATTCACTCTGTATCCCAGCTGAAGCCCCCTCCCTCATTCTCTTCCAGTCCCACCCTCCCTCCCTCTTCTTCTCCTATGCCCCTTCCCCAGTCCAATGATAGGGGAGGTCCTCCTCCCCTTCCATCTGACCATAGTCTATCAGGTCTCATCAGGACTGGCTTCATAGTCTTCCTCAGTGGCCTGGTAAGGCTGCTCCCCCCTCAGGGGGAGGTGATCATAGAGCCAGCCCATGAGTTCATGTTAGAGATGGTCCCTGGTCCTATTATTGGGGAACCCTCTTGGATACTGAACTAACTTGGGCTACTTCTATGCAGGGGTTCTAAGTTATCTCCATGTATGGTCCTTGTTTGGAGTATCAGTCTCAGAAAAGACCCCTGTGCCCAGATTTTTTGCTTCTGTTGCTCTCCTTGTGGAGCTCCTGTTCCCTCCAGGTCTTTCTATCTTCCCCTTCTTTCATAAGATTCCCTGCACTCTGCCCAAAGTTTGGCTATGAGTCTCAGCATATGCCTTGATACCCTGCTGGGTGGAGTATTTCAGAGGCCCTCTGTGGTAGACTCCTGTCCTGTTCCCTCTTTTCTACATAAAAATCTACATAAAAATTTCTACATAAAGATCCAGGAATGGCCTTGTGAGGGCAGAGACAGACCACACACAGAAATCCACAAAAGCAAGCCAACAAACAAACAAACAAACCCTCCAACCCTCCTTTTGTTTTTTTTTTTTTTTTTTGAGACAGGGCTTCTCTGTGTAGCCTTGGCTGTCCTGGACTCACTTTGTAGACCAGGCTGGCCTTGAATTCACAGCAGTCCACCTACCTCTGCCTCCCAGAGTGCTGGGATTACAGGCATGCACCACCACGCCTGAACATCCAAACACTTTAAGGATGTATGGATGTATAGCATGGCTTTGCCCACGTGTGGATTTCAGAGGACAATTGCAGGAGTCCCTTTTCTCCTTCTACAGTATGGATCCTGCGATCCAACTTGGCTTGTCAGGCTTGTCAGCAGTTATCTTAACCCACTGTTTTCATTTTGTATTTTAAAGTATGTGTATGTGGGGCGGGGTACAAGAGTGCAGGTTCCTGCAGAGAACAGACGGGGGCATCAGAGCCCCTGGGGCTGGAATGACAGGTGGCTGTAAAACACCTGACAAGGCTACAGGAACACACCCTGGGTCCTGTCCAGAAGGGCCATATGTGCTCTTAACCACTGAGCTATCTCTCCAGCACCCCACCTCTTCCCTGAAAAAAAAAAAAAAAAGAAACACCAGCTGGGCTTGGTGGCACATGCCCTTAATCCCAGTGGGCAGGTGGACCCCTGCAAAGCCAGCCTGACCTCGTAGTGAGTTCAAGAACAGCCAAGGCTACATAGGAGACGTTGTGATTTTAAGGAAAAAAAAAAAAGTTGTTGGGTGTGGTGGCCCATGACTTTGATCCAAGCACTCAGGGGGGCAGAGGCAGGTGGATCTCTGTGAGTTCAAGGACAGTCTGGTCTATAATGTGAGTCTGGGACCATCAAAGAAACCTTGTCTCAAAAAACAAAACAAAGCAAAGCAACAAACAAGCCTTCTGACGGACAGCCTTTACATCCCAGGCTCTGAGCGTCTCCGTTGTCCTCCTAGGCATCTCTGAGTACAGGGGAGTACGGCATGTAGCACCCTACCGCCCCTCAGACCTCTTTAACATTAAACACTTTGTTCCATGAAGAACACCAGAGAGAAATTAAAAGGCAGCCCACAGACTGATGGGAAACATTTAACCTGCAAACCATGAGGGACTTATAATTGGGATATATAAAAACCTTTATGACTCATTTGAAAGGGTTTGAACAGACATTTTTCTCTAAAGAAAAATAATACAAAAAAACGCCCACAAATGTCCACTCAGCCCACGGAAAGATGTTCACTATTGCTACCCACTAAGGAAAAGAAGCCCATGCCAGAGAGCAGAGCATTAATGCTGTAAATGAGGTCGTAGTGAGTGCTACCACGTAGTGAAAATGAGTAAACAAAGAAACAGAAATATTGAACCGTAAACGTTGCATCAGTGAACTGTGTGTTAGTGGATTACAGCTCAGTAAAGCTATCACACGCCCCCTGCACAGCCACACACACATATATACTGAGATGTCGCTTTTCACATGTCAGGTTGGTAAATAAAAATTGCAGCTCTCACCGATGATGCCTTAGAGCAGTTGGGTCTTGGAAAACTGGAGTGTTGTTCTTAAAAAGGCGGAACAGCTGCCATCTGACTAGCAATTACACCCCGGGGGGCCTCAGGGAAATGAAAACATACGCGCACGTGAGACTTGTGCTGTTGGCAGAATGGTTCACAGCAGCTCCAGACCGGAAATCCAAAGGTTTGGGAATCGATGAGGGAATAAGCACACTGCACTACGTCTACGTAATGACATTTACACATAACACAGAGAGTTTGTCCTGCTGTCTCACGGACAAACGCTGAGGTGGGAAAGATGCCACGGCAGCTAAGAGAACCTGCTTTTCTTTTATTGTCACTGTTGTCCATTTGATGTGCATGACTGACTGGGTGTCTGGGCACCACGTGCACGCCTGGTACCTCGAGGTCCAGAAGAGGCCATCAGACCCCTGGAACTGGACTTCCAGATGATTGTGAGCTGCCATGTGGGTGCTGGGAATTGAACCTAAGTCCTTTGGAGGAGCAGCCAGTGCTCTTGACCAGAGACGTCTCTTAACCGAGCCAGCTCTCCAACTTGCTTTTCTTGCAGAAGGTCTGAGATGAGTTCCCAGCTCCTGTGTTGGGTAGCTCACAACTGCCTGTCACTCCAGCACCAGGGATCTGATAGCTTCTTCTGACCTCTGTGGACATCCAAACTCACATGCACACACACACAGAGACACATGTACACTGCAACCAATAATAAATCTAAAAACAATCATGTTTTTAAAGAGGTTAGTTTAAAATGGAAACAACAAACAAACCCACCATATTGTGTGGTTATGTTCAGCTAAAATGTTCAGGTAAGCAACTGTAGAACCAGGAAGTCAATCAGCAGCTTTCGGGGCTGGAAGACAGAGAGGAAATAGAGAGTGACTGCTAAGGAGGTCTTTTGGGGCAATGAAAATATTCTGAAATTAGGTAATAGTGACAGTTGTACAATTCTGCGAATATTCTACACGGCACAGAATTAAAATTCCTAAAATTTGTTTCTTTGTGTGAGTGTCCTGCCCACAAGCACACGTGTGCCCCTTGTATGTGTCTAGAGCCTGTGGAGGTCAGAAGAGGGCATCAGGTCCTCTGGGACTAGAGTTATAGATGTTTGTGAGCTACAATGTGGGTGCTGAGAACCAAACCTGGGTCCTTTGTAAGGGCAACAGGTGCTCTTCACCACTGAGGCACCTCTCTAGTCCCACACAAGCGTAATTTTAAAGGCAAGTTTTATAGGACTGCATCTCAAACCTGTTATTAAAGGTTTTATAGAATCATAACTAAAATAATGCAAAAATTACACGTTAAAATAGCAATTTAAAGCCAAATAGTGAGCAGGCTGTTGGTTAAAATAAAGTGTAGCTCTAAGCTCTATATAGGTATCTGAAAAATACGATTATTCTGCAGAGGTAGGCAATAAAAAATAGAACGAGGAATGAAAGGATGGTGTGTGTGCACAGTCCCATTTCACTGTGTGCTAGTCACTGTCCGTGGAGCTGGGAAACCATTATTTAAGGGTATCTGGAAGATGCTTCTCTGAAAAAGCTTCAGTCAGTAGATGGAGTGAAGGAGACCTCCCATGGCTACTCCCTGCCAGTTCAGGTGGCCATTACCTGTAGTGACATTTATGAAATTTTAGTTTCTTTTAAAAACACAGAAATCTTATAAGAATGTGTTTTCACTTTAATCCCAGCTGTGTGGGCTATGGCGCTGTTTTGGACTGTCTGCAGCAGCTGACTGTGATTTGCCTTGTGCTCTAGCAGAGGCGTGATTTTGCCAGCTGCAGATACTTTATGTGATTGTGGGATGTTTGGAATTCTGGGAACTTTTCAGAGGGGAGATAAGAGGGGAGCCTAGCTAGGTAGAGTCAGTGATTGCTGGTCCTTTAGAGAGGTTGTTGGGGCTGGAGAGATGGCTCAGCCTTTAAAGGCTAGGCTCACAACCAAAACTTTAAGAGAGGTTGGTTGAGGTTTGCTAGTAAGCCATGGTCAAAGAAGAAACAAAAGAAAAGAAATTAGATTCAGGAATTTTCCTAATTTTTCTCTCCTCTCTATCCCTGTTTCTCCCCTATCTAATGTTTGGGGGTAAAACCAGGGGGCAGACTGGGGGCAGGAGAAAGGGTGGGAAAAAGAAGACCCCACAAAGTAGCAAAGACCAGCTATAATTATCCAACCCATGGGGAGAAGAAAAGGCAGCGAGAGGACACAGCTTCTCTGTTTGGCCTGCACCATCCTCTTTCCTTGCCTAGAACTCATGTTTTTCAGGCCTTTGGACTCAGAATGAGTTACAGTATCAGTTTTCCTGAGCTTCAGCTTGCAGTAGCAGATGGTGGAACTGCTTGGCCTTTGTGGTGATATGAGCCAATCCCCAGAAGTCTCATCACAGACAGACAGACAGACAGGCACATAAGACTGAGCCTATTGGTTTAGTCTGGAGAACCCTGACAGATTCACTGGATTTGCTATTTATTCATCCCTGTTTCTGAATATATTGTTAATTTTTAATTTATATATGAGCATAAAGCTACCCATCTCTCTCTCTCCTTTCCTTTGCTTCTTATTTATTTATCTTTGTACCAAGGATAGAGCCCAGGCCTCCCATAAGCTAAACACTTGTTTTTATACTGAGCTATATCCCAGATGCTACCCATGGTTGTTTTTATTGCTTTTGGGTTTGGGGGTTTTGGTTTGTTTGTTTTTGTCTTACTGTCATTTTCAAACAAGTCACAGAGACTAGTCTCGTGATGAAATGTTTTTTTTCCCTCCCAGAACAAGATCTTGCTTTCCAAATTGATGACTTATTTAAAATAAAATTTATTTATTTTATTTTATGTGTTTTGGTGTTTTGCCGGCATGTGTCTGTGTGAGAGTGTCAGATTCCCTGGAACAGGAGTCACAGACAATTGTGAGCTGCCATGTGAGTGCCGGGAATTGAACCCAGATCCTTTGGAAGAACATCCAGTGAGCCATCTCTCCAGCCCCCCAAATTGATGAGTTTTTATGTCTAATGGACTTAGTAAACACTGAAACCATTGGAACATCACTGATATCTGCATTTAGTCAAAACAAGGCTGCAATCGGCCTGTTGTTAAAATGGCGTAAGTCTGTTTACAAAGCTGACAGGATGCATGTGAGACAAGAGAGCAAACAGAAGTCTTTTATGACAGCCCCAGCTGTTGCACAAGTTTAACAGCACACTGGGGAGGGGGGGAGGCATGGGAGAACATACAGGAAGAAACCAACCCAGTTTCTCTACTCTTGCTCAACAACCAACACAAGGAAGACTTTTGTTACCAGATGTTGGGGTTTTCTTCCACAGTCACTAAGCAAGCAAGCCCGCCTGCAACGATTCTGCTGTGTCCACACACTGGTCAGACCCACAGGCTCAGTCCCCCAGCCTGCAATTCTCCCTCAATTCAGTGCCTATCACAGCCTCAGGCTTTGGGTTCACAGGCTTTCAGCCAGGGTTCCTACGACCCCGTTCTCAGCTTTGGTTAGTCTGCTGGAGTGGCTCATAGAAGTCAGGGAAACATTTAGGATTGCTGGTCATTACAAAAGTGCCTATCAGAGACCTTGACATGTTGGCCCATGCTCATGATCCCAGTACCTGGGAGACAGGGGCATTGCCATGAGTTGGAGACTGGCTTGGGCTACATAATGAGTTCCATGCCAGCATGGGCTACAAAATGAGACTCAGCTTCAAAAACAAGTGAATAGGAGTGTGAGCAATGGCTTGGTGGTTAAAAGCACTTGCTGCTCTTGGCAGAGAACCAGGGTTTGGTTCTCAGCACTCATTGCCTGTCAATCCAGCTCCCAGGGGTCCTGGCCTCCAAGTACACCTGCACTCGCACAAATCCATACACAGACACACATAATTGAAAACTAATAAAAAGTAAACACTTAAAACAAATACACACCAATAAAAATGAAGGGGCCACTGACGTTGCTCAGTGAGATGAGGCACTTTCAGAGGAACTGAGTTCAAGCCTAAGGACTCACGTAGTAGACAGAGAGGACCAGCTCCAGCGGTTGTCCTCTCTGACTGTTCCAGCACACACGCAAACATGAGCGCATAGCAGTAAATGACAAAATAACAGTGGAGGGTGCTAGAAAGGCCGCTGGTGTCACTCAGTGGTAGAGTGCTTGCTTAGCATGATGAAGGTCTGGGTTTGATCCCCAGCACCATAATGCAAAACAAAATGAAAAGTCATAGGCTCCTGTTAAATAGCATCACATTAAGATGAGGTTAAAGTAGACGACAGAGGGACACAGAGCCTCTATACCCTGTCCACCCCTCAGAATCTCCATGTTGGTCAGCTCCCTGGAAGTTCTCCAGACCATGTCCTCTGGGTTTGTATGGAGGCATCATTCTACAAGGCTCATAGAGTCAATCGCTGACCACTGAGGCCCGACTTAACCTTCAGCCACTCTCCTAGCCCCTTGCCTGGAGATGGAGAAGTGGGCTCATAAGTCCCACCCTGGTCCAGACCAGCTCTCATCCTGCAAGAAACTAGAGGCTGCCAATCAGATAATCTCATCAGCATAGAAGAGGCTCACCACACTGAAGAGTCCAAGGATTGTAGGAGTTGGTCTATCAATCAGGAGGCAGAGGACAACCGCATACATATTGTTCCAATATCTCAGAAGAGCAACTACTAGTGTGTGTATCCTAGAGGTATTTCCTAGCAGAGGGAAGGAAAGGGCTGGTGCTGAGTAGAGGTCAGCCTCTGCCACGCCTGTGCAACCCGCATGCGGGAAAGTGTGCAAGGACATTTTTTTTTTCATTTTATCACTGCAAACTTATGCTCTGGGAGAAGGGGCTTGTCATCTATAATCATTATTGTGTGAGAAATATATATTGGATACAATTCCTGTAAAATCTTAACCATGTTTTTTAATTTATTTTTTTTTAAATGTATGAGTATGGCTGTTTTGCCTGACTCTATGTCTGTGAACTGCAGGTGTGCCTGGGAATGTCAACTAGACGTTCTATAGAGAGGCCTGTTCGCTAGCAGGGCATTGCCACAAATTCTGTTCACATAGAGGAGGTGAGTGAGCCAGGCCTGTCACCACCGCCTCTCTGGAAGGCTGATGCAAGAAGATCACACGTCAAAGGCTTTCCTGGGTTACACAGTTAGTTCAAGGCTAGCCGTGTAGTGTGAGCCAAAATAGAAGGTGACACTGGATGTCGTAGTTCCAGGCCTGTAGAACAGCACGGAGCAGCTGGAGGCTGGAGGATTAGGAGGTCAGGTCCATCTTTGATTACATAATATGCTGAAGCTAGCGTAGGCTACTGAGACTCTGTGGAAAACCAACAACTACATGAGAAGTAAAAAGAGCGTGTTTGTTGGGGGAGGGGGGGGGAGAAAGCTCAGTGGTAGAGCACTTGCCTAGCATGTGTGAGGGCCTAAGTTCACTTCCCAGGACCTCAAAATAATGAAATAAAATTTAGAATGCTGGCCAGCAGTGGTGTCAAACACCTTTAATGCCAGCACTCAGGAGACAGAGGCAGGTGGAGCTCTGTGGGTTCAAGGCTAGCCTGGTCTACAGATCAAGTCCAGGACAGCCAAGGCTACACAGAGAGACCCTGTCTTGATAAAACCAAAGCAAATTAAAAGGCTGTGATGTACATTTTTAATCTCGGGCACTCTTTTCATTTGTTTTTGTTTGAGATGGGGTCTCACTTTATGGCCTTGGGTGTCCTAGAACTAACTATGTCGACCAGGCTGACCTTGAACTCACTGAGGTCCACCTGTCTTTGCTTCCTGAGTGCTGGGACTAAAGGTGTGCGCTATCACGCACAGCAATCATTAGTGTTCTTTAAAGTAATTTCATGTGTGTGTCTTCCCTGCACGTTTGTCTGTGCACCATGTGGGTGCAGTGCTTGTGGAGACCAGAAGAGGGCGCTGGATCCCTTGGCACTAGCATTACAGATGGTTTTCAGCTGCGATGAGGGTGTTGGAAATGGAATCCAAGTCCTCTGAAGGAGCAATCTCTATTCTTAGCCAATGAGCCAGCTCTCCAGCCCCCTCATCGACACTTTTTAAAAGATAGTTATTTATTATTTATACAGTTGTTTTTATTATGTATTAATTGTATGCAGTATCTGTCTACATGCTAAGATGGTTATGAGCCACCATGTTGTTGCTGGGAATTGAACTCAGGATCTCTGGAAAAGCAGACCCTTCCCTCCCCTATGCGGGGTTTCATCATAGAAACAAAAGGGAAAGTGTTACCATGTCAGTCCTGGGCTAGCTCTGGACTTCTTAAGTGTGCAATAGAAAATGAAGTTGCATTTCTAAAGCATCTTTTAGCTTTCTTTCTCTTATTACCAATGGAATATAATAACAATTAAAGGTATGGCTTTCTTTAAGTCCAAGTGCTAAATTTATTCACTTCAAATAGGTCAAAGCGTGAGCGGACCTACGGCTTCCTACAGTGTTCGTCTAGTGGGGATGTCGTCTCTACACGTTTTATAACAGGCACGGCAAAACATCATCAGGGTCCCACTAGCAATGGGTAAACACTCAAGACTGGCCGGTGGCTGGCTGTGTGGAGCAATGGGCAGAGAGCCGGACGCCCTGCTGAGCCACAGGGATGAGTGTGAGGGGCCTCACAGTCTGCACAGAACACACCCAGACACTGAATTCTCAGCCAAGGAGATTTATTACCCCAGAGAGGCAAGTGGGGCGGGCATGGGAGAGGGTTTGTCTGCCTCTGGGTCAGGTGAAGACAGCAGCTGCAGGAGTGGGTCTTTAAGGGAAAAAAGGGGGAAGTCTATGTGAGGATGAGGTGGTGAGCCCTGATTGGACCTGTTAGCCACGGTAGCCAAAACATGAATTTTGATAGCTGGACCCTGGAGGTTTAGTCAGGCATAAGGCAGTGGCCAAATAAGGGAACACTTGGAGTCTAGGTTTAGGAATGTAATCTAATGGTTTTGAAAGGGAGAGGGAAGGAAGGAGGGCAAGACCTTCCTCCTGGGTTGAAGACAGGGCAGAGGTCTTCAGCCTTGGGGTTTCAGTGGGCAGAGACTGTTGCTCCCCTGCTATCTGTCCTGAGCGCTGCCTAGAGGCTTGAGATCCACAGAGCCAGTGTGTACCTTTAAGAACAAAGAGTGGGAGGGGCTGGGGATGAGGAAGTACAGATAAAAGACAAAAGATGCCTTTCTGCTCCTGGAAGGAGGCAGAGAAAGGATACAAGAAGTCTGTGTTAAGGCACCAGTGTGGACAGTGTTTGTTTTGTGTGTGCAGTGCTGGCCAGGGGCTCTTGGAAGACAATGGCCCTCACTGATTTCTTTTCTCCTCTGATCCTCCCTGCCGGCGACTTTCTTTAGTTTGACTCACATTCAGGCTTATGCCAGGCCTCATTGGCCTCCCACCCTCCTTTTCATGGTGTGCCAAGAACACACGTAGGTAACATTTTGAGGATTCAAAAATAGCAGAGATGAACCCAAGGTGCTTACCAGTTTCTTGGGACCAAAGAATTCTTATTGTAAGAAGCAAGTTCTGGTTTGTAGAAAAGGCAGGAAACCACTTTGGTTAACAGGACCCTGTTATGCAAAAATCTGAGCTGTTCACAATTACATTTAAAACCTGTGTATGTGTGGCCAGGCATGGTGGCACTCAACAGTAATCCCAGCTTCAGGGAGGCAGAGGCAGGTGGAGCTCTGTGAGTTCCAGCCTGGTTACAAAGAGAGCCCAAGACAGCCAAGGCTACACAGAGAAACCCTTTTGGGGGTAGGGGAGAGACAAAAGAAAAAACCAACAACTATATGTGTGTGTGTGTGTGTGTGTGTGTGTGTGTGTGTGTGTGTGTGTGTGTGTTGCAGACTATTTGATCCCACTGTGAATACAGATTGTGAACTGTAAAAACTTGTTTCTGGTTGTGGAGTAACTCATCCCCATCACAACACCTTTACTCAAAGAACTTCCTGTTTATTGTAAACCGGGGAAATGTGGCTCAGCCCTAGCACTCGCCTTTAATGCAAGAGCTTTCAGTAAAAAGGGCTAAACAGGGCTAACCCTAGGCCAAAAGACTGAACAAAAACCAGCTGACAGGGATTAGGTAGGAAGGAGAGACTTTGAGAGAAGGGTGTGTAAGTCAGGAAAAGAAGGAGCTTTGGCTTTTAGCTTTTTCCATCTGGGACATGAGCTAAGAGGGAAGGCTTTTTCCTTCGGGGATGTCAGCTGAGAAGGAAGGTCAGCTGGGTGCTTTCTCTGCCTCTCTGAGCTGGCAGGCTTCACCCCAGCATCTGGCTCCTGAGTCTTTATCAGTAGAATTGAACGTTTGGGATTTTCTTTCTTTAAAACAACATTTGTGTGTGTGCCTGTGCATGTGTCTTCGTGTGTGTCACACACATGTGTTGTATGGGAAAGTAGGGATCAGAGAAGTTTGTTCTTAACTTCTACCTTGTAGGTCCTGGGGACTAAACTCAGGTCATCAGGCTTGGTGGCAGTACCTTACTCTCTGATCCAGCTCCTTGACCCTTTAAAACAAACAAACAAACAAACAAACAAACAAACAGGGCCTTGTGCAAGCTAGGCAAGTGCTCCACTGCTGAACTACATTTCCAGGCCCTTGGCTGAGGGCATATACTTCTTTCCAAATGCCTCTGAATTATACTTGATGTGGTGCTGAGAATTGAACTCAGGACCTCATGCATGCTAGGGAAACACTCTACCACTGAGCTACATCCCCAACCCTAAGGCCTGGCCTTCCTTTAATGAAGTAGTCAGGGTTCTCTACATTGTCTTCCATTGTTCTCTCTGAGGTGTGCTAGCCCAAGACCGTCTCTAGTCCACAATCCCCCTGCTCCTTGTTGCAAATTATGTTTCCTCTAATTCTGCAGAGGAACTCTGGCCCAGAATTGGTCAGTGTGGGATGTTCAGTATAGAACGGAAGGGCATGGGCCCTCAAGTCAGGCGGATTGGCTTAGAAATAAAAAATCTTAGTGTGAGAGTCCAAAGATCATCTGTAGTTGTGGAAGAAGAAACAGGGTATAAACGGCATCACAGAGAACTGGTAAAGCTTGGCAAAACCTGGAAGCAGTCGGAGACATAAAGGAAAATGTGGTTAGTATAGGAGAGCCTCATCTCATGGAGCAGGAGGCCAATGAGTGAGTCAAAGGTGATTAGGGTTGGAAGCTTAGGGGCGCTGGGTTCAGACCCCAGCACAGAGGGGAGAGAGGCGTGCGCTTTCAACAGACATTTATCATGCGCCAAGCGCTGTTCTTGACATAAATACACGAAGAAAACAAAATGAAGCAACTGTGCTCCTTCTCACAGTAGCAAACCTTGAAGCGAGTGACTGCCAGAACAGATAGTCGAGAGTCTTAAAAAGAGATGCTTCGGGGACGGGTTTAGAAGAGGGATCTGGCTTCCTCATAAGTCCCTCTGTGCAACTTGATTTCAAGTTTAAAAATCACTGTTTATGAGCTGTATGGTGGGGGAGGTTGGTGGTGTTTTTTTTTTTTTTCTAGTTTATTGAGACAGGGTCTCCCTATGTTGCTCAGCTGGCCTTGAACAGAAGATCCTCTTACCTAAGCCTCCCCCAAGGGTGGGCATCACAGGGGTGTGCCACCACAGCCAGCACTCCCCCCAGTGCCCCGTGCTGTGCTGTGTTCGTGTTAGTGTGTGTTTAGTCAAGTGTCCTACCACTGAGTCCCTCCGGTACCTCAGACTACATGTTCTAGGAGTGCCTGGCACGGGTGACCATTCCCTCATGTATATTTTCCCATGCTAGCTCTTGCAGCTAATGGTCCTCACACTGAGATATCCATCACTGGGGCTGGCTGAGCAGATCAGGGGGCTTATTTTTGCCTGCTTCTCTCTGACACACAAACGCTCCTGTAAAATTTCTCAGTGTCCTGCAGAGACATTCTTGACTGTGAGAACTCTGCAAGGACTTCAGGCTTCTTGGAAGAACACTAGTCAGGACGCCAGGTGGAGCTTGGTAGAAGACGTGTCAATCAGGGGTGAGGCCATGGTGCAGTCTCTGGCGTTGCAGAAGAGTCCGAGCGGACACCCAGTCATGACACAGCCTCCACCTGGGTGATACTGTGCAGTTAGCTGTTGTCCACTGCTCACTTGTGGAAAGTCGGGGTAATTTGCTGTCCTGACTGGATTATTGCCACATGGGATTTCACAGGAGGGCACTCAGTCCCTAAGGCAAGGAGGGCCTCCAAATGAAAGGTGCAAGAACAATTATGGATTATAAAAGAAACCAGATAACTGTCTGGAATCAGGATGTAATTATAACGGGACAATACTTAAAATGTCACAGAACAAGGAAGAGTGCTGGCTGTAGTGAGGGATGTACGCAGGCTCCTCCTTGTGCCTGGGCACAGACAAATACAGAGACAGATGGCGTTTGGGTGGTATGTGTGTTAGGGGTGGCACAACGGTGCTCTGGGAAGTGTCTTACAGAGAAGAGAGCCTGGGTTGGCACTGGTTGCCAAGTTCAGTTATATAAATGCTTTCACCGTGGCCAATTTCAAGCTACCAGATGGAAATCACCGGATGTGGAGTTGGGAGAGAACCAGGTGGTTTCCGTAGCTGCTGGAGCCAGCTGGATTCCAGCACTGCGGTTCATTTAAAAAGCCAGAGCACACATCGGTAAACCCAGCACTCAGGGAGGCAGAGGCAAGTCGATCTCTGTGAGTTTGAGGCCAGCCTGGTTGACAAAGCAAGTCTAGGACAGCCCAAGTCTACACAGAGAAATCCTGTCTCAAAAAAAACCAAACCATAAACCAAAACAAAACAAAACTCCAGAGAGCCCCAGTTTTCTCAAGTCATCTGCCCCTAGCCTTGTGGATATTCTGGAATCTTTATCCCAGAACCATCACATCTCCCAAACAGAACCGCCCATCTTCTTATGGTACTGTATCCAGAGCCATGGCTGGTGTCCCGGACAGCCTAGGTCTCTGAGGTGAGCAAAGTGTTGAAGGCCTGAGGGAAAAAGGAAGTAAAAGGGCAGGAGAGGTGAGACAGGGGTTTATTGAAGCAGAAGCAGAGAGCACCCTGTCGAGAAGGGTAGGGCCTCAAGAGCTGGCAGAGAATGCAATCCACTCTGGACGGGCCTTTTAAAGACCCCTGGATCCCCTCCTCTTTTGATCCCCCCTCTTTTCTCCTTTACTCCCTCTACTCCTATTACTTCATCTTCTAAGCCTGGATGGTCCTTGGCCCAAGAAGACACCAAAGGCAAGACAGGCGGCACCCCAGCTGCGGAGGAGTCCAGCGGTTATGTGGAAATGTCACCACTTCCCCTCTCCCGCTCACGGCCTATTCCCTGTAAGCTCCTCACAGAGCCAAGTCCATTTTGCCCACCCCACAGTATACCAAATTCTGAAATGATTCCTTTGCCAAAGGAGATTATTGGCAAGGCAGCCAAGCTCTTGAACTCAGACCTCAAATCTGCTTCTGGGAGGATGGGGTGTGCGGCTGTCTGTGACCTCAGGTGTCTGGAAAGGTGAGTGCAGGCTAACCGAGAAGCTGGTATTCCAGAACTGCAAGCAGGTGGTTTCCTGGTACCTCCTCGTCATTTATCCCTTTGCAAAGTTCACAGCCTGAGAATTCTAGAACTGTCCTTCTGTTGTGACGCCCCCCCTCAAAATTGACACAATGGTTGGCAAGACTATTGTTTATTCACAAAGCAGCTAACAGGATGCTGCAGGCCTGTCGGTAAAGATTCAGGCAGATTGCTGCCAGCCACAGGAACCTTCAGGCCAGCTGGAGGAGGATGCCCTCACCTCTGAAAGCCCTGCGTCTATCACACCTTGGAAGTTAAGTGGTTGCAGGGTCTCAGGCCCTTGAATGAATCCTCCCCTTCCCACAGGAAGCCCTCCCTTGTTAGTCTTGGGACAGATGCTTTCCTTTGGAACCCCTGGCCTCCTTTTCCTCTCCCTTTACATCCTCTGGATTAGAGCCAGTGGGGGCTAAAGCCAGGTCCTATGGCACTTGATTTATATGTAGAGGCCCCTTATAAGGAAGAGTACCAAAGTACAAACATTCAGTGACTGATGGTCAGGGCCCTTAGAGCAGGCCTGTGCAAACTCTGGTGCCTGGAGCTGAAGCTCCACTAGACAGTTCTGAGGCCAGGCTGCTGAGAAGGAGAGTGGATGTGTGCAGGGAGGCAGCTGGCTGATGGTCTTTTGGGGAGGTACCACCACCACCGCCTCTTCCTCTCTCTTTTTGGATAAGGAAGTCTTAGAATTCTCTTCCCGATTCAGTCATCAAGACTAATAACAGAAGATACTGTCTTCTCCTTCTAAGGGAGTCACTTTATTCTGCCTTGCTCTCTCTGTATCCCAGCCTCCTCCCTGGAAATCCTCAACCCCTCTTCCCATCTCCTTCCCCTCCCACTCCTCCTCCTTCCACTCCTTCCCCTGCTTGACTGTCCAGTCCTGCCAGTAACAAGCCTGTGGGGATCCCAACCCTAGCTCCAGAGCCACTGTGGGTAAGAGGTGACCCCTAGTGGCCAGTCACAAAGGTCATCTACTTTGGCTCTGAACAGTACTCTGTCCTCAAGAGGAGGAGGAGTGTGGAGGCTGAAGCAGCTTGCCCAGCCTGAACTACATGGGAGATCCTGTGTCGGAGATCAGATGAAGGGGCCAGGGCGACGCCTCTGTGGGTAAAGGTGTGAGGACCCGAGTTTAGATTCCCAGTGCCCAGGTCAAAACCGGATGTGTCACAGTGTACCTGCCACGCAAGGGATGGATGGCAAGACAGGCATATTTGGGGGCTTGTTGACCAGCTAATCTAGCCTAATCTGCATGAAGATTCCATGAAAAATGCTCTCTCCAAAAAACAGGGTGAAGCTTGCCAGAGCGATACACACATTTGAACCCAGCACCTGGGAGGCAGATGCTGCTGGGTCTCTATGAGTTCTAGGCTAGCTATGGCTACAATGGGGGGACCTTATCTTCAAAAACAAAATGAAAGGCCAGGTTTGGTGGTGCGCATCTTTAATCCCAGCACTCAGGGAGGCAGAGGCAGGTGGATCTCTGTGAGCTGGAGGCCAGCCTGGTCTACAGAATGAGTCCAGGACAGCCAGAGCTCCAAAGAGAAACTCTGTCTCAGAAAAAAAACAAACAAACAAACAAACAAAAAAAACACCACAACAAAACCAGTGATGAGTGACAAAGGGCGAAGCAGGTCCACGGCCTCTACACATACAGGTACATGTGCGCGCTCTCTCACACACACACACACACACACACACACACACACACACACACACACACCGTGGAGAGAAAGATCAAATCAGACAGGCACAGTTACTACTGTGCTATGTACTGAGGGGAGAAGACCTTCAGGACATCGCACATGTATCTTGGGACCATTTACACTTGGGTTTCTGGATTACTGGCATTTTTTGTTTGCTGGCTTGGTTTTGCTTTTCATTTTTGCTTTTATATTGGAGCTAAAACCCAGGAGTTTATGCATGCTAGGGGAGTGAGCACGCTGCCACTGAGCCACACCCTTTCTCAGTTTACTCATCTTTAACCCAAGGCCCATTAAGCCTCGTACCCTCCCCTGTGAAATGGCAACTATGAGCGGCACCTTCTAAATGGAGCCAATGCTTGAACAGGAGAGCCTGTGTAAGGAAAGAGCCAGCAAGTGAGCGGTAAGAATCAGTTCTCAGGCCTTCCTGCCAATCCGAGGTCTACAGAGGGCAGGGAAGGAGGAAGGCGTTGGGCAGATGGGAGGAGCTGGTTTTGGTCCTGGTACAGGTAGGCTGTGGCACTTCGGCATATAGGTACTAACACTGGGATGATACAAGGAGACTAGGCCCCTGAGCAAGGATGACGTGAAGACACATGGAGCATTTTATTTTTTTATAAAGGAAATTCAGTGATTCTTGGCTATCTACTGAGTGAGAGGCCAGCCTAAATGAAACAGGGTCTCAAAAAACAAGTGACGAGAGCCTGGAGAAATAGCTCAGCAGTTAAGAGCGCTGGCTGCTCTTCCAGGGAGCCAGGGTTCCGCTCACAGAACCCATCGAAGGCCCCAAGCAGCTGCTGCAGCAGCTCTGCTGCCATGACAGGCTTCAGAAGAGACTGTAGGCCTGAGTTTCTGTCTCCTGGCAATGTTCCCACAGTTGCTTAGAGCCTGTTTCTATGTCTCAGAATGTGAAACTGCAGACCATGGAAACAAGATACACTAACTCAATAACCTCCCAGAAAATCAGAAACCTCTGTCTAGTAACTGCCTTGAGAAGTCCCCATGCACCTTTGCTCAGCTGATATTGTTACCTGGGGCTGTGGTCTATATTTTCACTTGCTAAATCTGGAAGCTCTAGACGGGGCTTTTGTTTGTTTGTTTTGTTTGTCTGTTTTGGTCCTTTTTGTTTTCCTTAAAGATTTATTTATTTTTACTCAATGAGTGGTTAGTGTTCATGTATGTAGGTGTACCATGTAGAATGCTTGGTGCTCACAGAGGCCAGAAGAGGGCGCTGGGTCCATTAGAACTGCAGTTCCAGACTATTAGAAGCTACAGTGCTTTGCACTGAATCCAGGCCTTCTGGAAGAGCAACAAATGCCCATAACAGCTGAGCCATCGCTCCAGCCTCAAGTCTTTGTTTTATGCTTTTGTTGTTGTTTGTTATTTGTCCTGGACCTGAACCAAGGCCTCTCATAAGCTAAACATGCTCTCTAATACCACTGAGCTATGGCTCTGTGGCAATTCAGGTGTTGACCAAGGGATTAAGTTTTTGTGATGAGAAATCTTAATAACAGAAAACGAGAAGATGCTTTAGCTGAAAATTCTGGAGGCCCCATGCCTTGTTTGTTTGTTTATCTATTTTTAAACAGGGGATTGCACCAGGGCTCTGCGCCAGGCAGGCACTCTACCTCTGACTGGAATACCCAGCCCTTTATTTTCATTTTCAGACACGGTTTTGCTGAATTGCCTAAGCTGGCCTTGAACTCACCATGTCATCCAGGCTGGCCTCAAACTTTCGATTCTCAGCCTCAGGCTGGAGTAGCTGGGATCTTAAGTGTACATCTCTCTTATGTATCACTTAAAGCAGTTTAGTGGGCACTGTTGAATTCTGGGTGAAAAAGGCAACACAGCGGATGCCTGCGTTGGTCCAACCCCTACTCTGTGATCACTAGGGTGTGGCTGCCAGATTCCTTGCTCTTCTGTCACTCTACAACCTTCCATGGCATTCCCAGTGACGTGTCTGTCCTGTGACCCTGTTGCTGTGGACCTACAGCACAGCCCTGGGTACATAGTTCCTTCCTGGGCAGGGCCCCTAACTCCAACCTCTGATTTGTGCTGGGATGAACATCCTGCTGTCCATTCTTTCCTTCCTTCCTCCCTCCCTCCTTCCTTCCTTCCTTCCTTCCTTCCTTCCTTCCTTCCTTTCCTTCCTCCCTCCTTTCTTCCTTCCTTCCTTCCTTCCTTACTAACTCACTCTCTCTCCCCCCTTCCCTCCTTCCTTTCTTCCTTCAGCTCAAACCTCTTGAGCGACTGCTATACAGTGCTGGATCCTTCCCTTTGATAAGTGTTCTTACTTCATCACGATGATCCAGACAGAGCTCTATAGTCCATGGCTCTCAAGGAGATTCGAGAGCCACCAAGCCACTGTATCAGAGCCACCTGGGAGGCTTGTTAAAAGACTTCTGTATCTCTTCAGAGTAGATAAGGAAAGGTGCCCAGAGATGTTCGTGAGAGTGTGTGTGTGTGTGTGTGTGTGTGTGTGTGTGCGTGTGTGTGTGCTTGTGATGGAATCCACAGTCCTGTGCATGCAAAATAAGTATTCTGCTACTTGCCCTGACCCTGGACCTGGACTCTGTGAATAGTCCAGCCAGGCATACTCCTTAGGCTCAGGTTAACTGCTGGACTTAACTGCTAGCAGAAAGATGGTTTTTCTTACCCTCAGTTCTGGGGGGAGGGGGGTTCCCTGGGATTTGTATGACTTTGAGCCATCACATCACTTCCCTGACTCTCCCAGTGGGACAGGACCACACAACCATTTTCTTGTCAGAAACCCTTCCTCATCACCCGAAGGCCCTCGTCGCTCACAAGCTTCCTGATTAGTTTCACTAGAATGACTGGCGCCATTTCCACCTTGCAATTGGGAAAGCTGTCTGGCTGTCTGAGCACCCTAGGGGACCCACCTAAGGCTGTGAAGCCTGGAAAGTTCCATGTTTTAGAGACAGTGCAGCTTTGCAGAGTTACGTCAACAATTCTCTATAGATACCCAGACACCTTTCCCTAAATCGGGACAGAGTCAGCATAATTGGTCTGGGTGCAACTCGAACTCCAAATTCTTAGTACACAGTAGGCACTTGGCAAATACTTGCTTGATACAGGGAAGATCTATGCTGCTCCTAGCTGTACGCAGTAAACGTCAGCTAACATTTATGTGTTTATTCTGCATATTGATTTATCTTTCACATTGCTGGAAATTGCACCCAAAGCCTTGCACGTGGTAAGCACTCACTCTGCCACGGAGCCAGAGCCCCAGCCCTGCTTCTGCTGACTCATTTGAAAGTTAGTTGTCACCATGACACATAACCCATTTATTTAGTTTGCAGGCATCAATTGAGAATTAGGGCACTGTTCCACACTGTTTCCTAATACCGTCTAACATCAAGGTATAGAAATTGATGTTATCCTCATGGCCTACATTGGAGTCACCCACCCACAACCAGATTCCAGGGAGTGAGCAACTTCCTGTGTGTCTTTGCTAGAAGTGTTGAGGAGTCGTTGGCTCTCAACCCGAAGATGGAAAAACACTGAGGCCGAATTGCTCACGCTCCTTGCCCTGCCTTGAACCCACTGTGGGCTGTATTGCACAGAACTCATTAGGCCTTTGTGAAATTCCTTCTTAAGTTATTTGTGTCTCTGTGTGGGTGTGTGCAGGAACCCGTGGAGGCCAGAAGAGGGCATCGGATCCCGTGGAGCTGGTTTGTAGGCAGTTGTAAGCTATGTGACATGGGTGCTAGGAACCCCTTGGGTCCTCTGCTAGAACAACAGGCGCTCCTAGCTGCAGAGCTATCTCTCCAGCCCTCTTAGGGTCATTTTCAAATGATAGTAGTAGAACACACAGCTCTTGTATCCGCTGGGAGGTAAAGCCTGAGCCTGCTCGGGGTAGGAGTGTTGTTGCCGTTGGCTGACAGGAGCTGCTCTTAATTAAAGATGATCCTTATTTGAATAATGCTAGTGTGAGGCCGGGCTTTCTTTATAACAGTAATAATTACAGCTTATGAAGAGCCTACTGTACAGCAGCTTAAGACGCTCCATTTCACTTAATCCTCACGGTGACACTGCAGGGAGGGTACTGTTATTATCCCTATTGTGTTCATCAAGAACCGAAGTCTCCTCAAAGTCACACAGCCAGTAAGAACTAGATCTCCGGTGTGGTTACCCAATGTGCTAAAAACATATGGAAAGAGCCACGTGTGTGGCATACACCTGTAACCCGAACACTTGGGAGTGGAGGCAGGATGAGCAGGAGTCAGAGGTAGCCTTGGCTACGCAGTACATTCAAAGCCAGCTTAGGCTATATGTGACCCTGCCTAAAAATAAAAAATTAAAAAAATGGAGAAGGTTAGGGGTGTATCTCAGTGGTACAGCACTTGCCCAGCATATATAAGACTCTGTGTTTGATCTCCGGCAACAGAAAAAAAAAAAGGGGGGGGGGTAAAATAGGGACAATCATAACTATTCTACTTTTTAACGAATGGGAACAATAGTTCTTGGCAGATAAGATGTCCATTAGCAACAATACCACAAAATGTGTGTGTGTGTGTGTGTGTGTGTGTGTGTGTGTGTGTGCATCCATGTCCGTGTGGAAGTCAGAGGATAAGCGTGGGTGTTGGTCTTCACCTTCCACTGTGTTTGAGGCAGGGTCTCTTGTGTATCAAGTTGGCTGACCAGCAGCCATTCGGGGATTCCTGCATCTCTTCCCCTTCTCACTTTAGGAGTTCTGGGATTGTAGTGCCTCATCCGGCATGTGTGTGGCTCTGGAGATCTGAATTCAGGTCTTCGTGCTGGCCCAGCAAGTGCTTTACCCACTGCGCCATTTCTAGAGCCCAGCTTAAGTATTTTTATCGATAAAATAAGTTTAGCTCATTCTTGAAACATCAGGGTTCTTCAATCACGCGACAGCCTCGAGGCGCTAATACTGTCTCTTGTTTGGCATAGATTAGGCACTGGGCTCAGGTCACTGGTGGTAAAACTTTTTTGGAATTAAGTTATGTGAAATCTTCAAATATTACTTATTGTGAAAGTCAGACCTCTCCCTGGACTTGCTCCGTCACACTCAAACTCTCAGGTGGTCAAGCTCAGTCACCTCGTCAAAAGTGACAGTGCTGGGTGAGATGAGCTACAGATTTTTGCTCAAGTTCAGGCTTCCCGGAGCTGATACACCCGGGCTGGTGCTCTCCGGCCCCACCTAGTAACCTAGGTGCGCAGAAAGGCTTAGAGCGCTCTCGGTTACCATCTTCTCTAAGAAACCAGAAAGGGAAACAGACTTTGAACCCAACTTATCTCAGTTACTTGACCCTACTGTCATAAAGTGTTCAAATTCAAGCATTATAAAGGATCATGACAGGGAAATAACGCGGGGTTCTTGGGCAGAGGAAGTGCTAGCTGAGGAAGTCAGCTGCTCGGAGCTCAGCAGGTGAGTGGCAAGCTTGTCTTTTATAGAAAGTGGGGTCTGGAGAGAAGTTTATTTTAAATCTGTGGTGTCTTGGAAAGCGAGAAACCGTAAGTTCTTCCCCTTCACGGGGTAAGGTTTATTCTCACAATCTTGAGGGTTTTTTTGTCTGTTTGTTTGTTTTCTTTGGGTTTCTGTTTGGTTGGTTGGTTTTCTGAGACAAGGTCTCTCTACATAGTCCTTGCTGTCCTGGAACTAGCTCTGTAGACCAGGCTGGCCTCGAACTCATGGAGATCTGCCTCCCGAGTGCTGGGATTAAAGGTGTGTGCCATCACAGCCTAGCCATTCTTGAGTTTTTATTCAGGACCTATACTGGACTTGAGAAAGGTTACTGTTTTATCATCTTTTTTTCTAAACCTTCACGCATTCAGTGCTACGGACTGAACCCAGAGCCTCATGCATGCTACAGCAGCACTGTCCCACTGACGCCCCAGGAACACTCCACTAATGATCGGATTCTGAAAACAGCACTCTTTTTATTGTACTTAGGACTAGCGTGGCCTGGGAGTGGGCACGGGCATGTGGTGGCCACAGTTGGCTGTCAGAGGACAACTTTTCGGAGTTAGGGAGCCGAGGGTTGAACTCAGGGTGTCGGGATTGCACGGTAAGCACTTTCGCCTGCTGAGCCATCTCACCGGTCCTAAGGCCATCACTCTTACAATAAAGTCATAGAAATATTTTTCAGCAAGAAAATTTCAATGACAGAATTTCAGGTTAGTAGTAATTGTATCTTATTAAAAGATTGGCAGAGGTTTTCCAGCCTGGTGGGAAGCGCCTTGGCTCCTGTCAGGACAAGCCTAGAAAAAGGGAGGAGCAGAAAAGCCCCAAGTTAGTCAGAGGTGTGCTCCTGCTCTCTTGACCGCTAAGATTCATAGCAAGAGACAAAATACCAAGTTGCTAAGGCCAGTGGAGGAGCCAGGGACCAGAAGAGACTCAAAGCATCTTTTGAAGGGAAAGAATATCAATGTAGGCAGAAGGGTAGGCGTGGCCTCAGCAATCTGGGGTTTGAATCCTGACCCTAATGTTTGCTGTCTTTGGAGAAATTGCATCATTGTGTCAAGAGGTTGATTGTTGCAGAACATGGTGTCACACGCTTGTAATCCCAGCGATTAGGACCTGAGCTAGGAGAGTCATAAATTTCTGTATAGCCAGCCAGCTTGGACTATGGAGAAACACTGTCTCAAAGACCAAAAAAAAAAAAAAAAAAAAAAAAAAAGACCCCTTCATTGTGGTTGAAGAAGCACATGTGAAGTGTCTCACAGTGTCTGGAAGTCACTCCAGTTTTGTTTCCGCTATCTGTGTAGCAGTAGTCATCGCAGTGGTACTCTTTCCTGTCTATCTGTCTGTCTCTCTGCAGGTCTGGGTATCAAACCCAGGACTTTTCACACTTCAGGCACGGTAAAGCTTACTCTAAGGGAAACAATGTATGCATGCGTGCTTTTCCCCGATAGACCCGGAATCTCTTGGAAGGATGAAGCAGCAATGTGCAGGAGAATGGAAAAGGAGCCTTGTTAAGTCATTCTTGATAGTCCACATGATAGACCAAGGGGGGAGGGGAATATTAAGACAAGAGGCCCTGTTTGCAACCAGTGAACACCTTTGAATCTATAGTAATCCCAAGACCTGTTCATGATGAGCTAGAGAGATGGCTTAGTGGTCAAAAGTACTTTGAACCAAGCGGAAGATCTTGGTTCAAGCCTCAGCCCCTACACTGCGGCTAACAAGCGTAAGTAACTCCAGCTCCAGTGGCTCCAATGCTTTCTTCCTGCCTCCTTGGGTACCAGGCTCACAAGTAATGCAGACATACATGCTGCCAAGACGCCTCAAAACATAAGATAAACAGTTTCTTTCGAAAGACTTCTCTGATTGGAGAGCAGCTTTTCAAATATGACCCAAGTGAGACTTTCTTTTCTCCTCTTATTTTTAGATGTATTCATTTTATTTTATGTGTATGGGTAGCTTGCCTGCATCTGTATGTGCACCAGATGCATGCCTGGTGCCATGGATCCCCTGGAACTGGAGTTTCAGATGGTGGTAAGCAGCCATATAGGTCCTGGGAATTGAACCCGGGTCCTCTTGAGGAACATCCAGTGCACCTAAATGCTGAGCCATATCTCCAGCCTCCTCCCTTTCCCCAGAGAGACTTTCAAAAAAAATGATTTTACTCAGTTAGGACCACCTGAGAATGGAGAATTCGCTTATCTTTCTGTTAAAGTGAGAGTTTACCTAATTTTTTTTTCCCTAGGGAAGATTTTTTTCCTCTTCATGGCCATGTGATATCTTTATCTATATCACTGTAGTTTTCTTTTCATTGCCATAAAAAGTTAAAAACTAAAAGAATTTAATCAGATTTATTTAATTAAAACCTAGAAGGAGTGAACCATTACAGCTGGGATGATTCACTTGGGACTTTAAGTGCCTGATTGGAAGAAAGTTAATAAGCTCATTGCAGATCAAAGTACAGAATTCGCTGCATTCTTCGCCTCCAGGAGCTCTAATCTGCATTCACTAACAATGGTGTGGAAAATCATCAGGCCACTGCAAGCGTGCAAGCTTCTCTTAGTGGTTTTATCTCTGCCGCAGGGGAGGACAAGTAAGTGAATATTCTCTATGACTTTTTTTTTTAGATTTAAAAAGGCAATTATATTAACGTAATGATCTATGGACATTGGGAACAATCTTAAATTTCAATGTGAAATGGCTACCCAAGACTTGGCTCAGGTTTTAGGAGTCAGAAAACATTTTACAATGTGGAGATGAAAAAAAAAAAAAAAACCAACCCTTTTTTGGGGCATTGGGGCTGCTTAAAATCTCCCCAGTGTTGGAATGCACAGTGAAGTTTGACAGCCAAGTCAGACACAGTGCTTGCAAAATAATGCCAGAATAATCTGATGGAAAATACACGGAGTGTTCAAGAAGAAATGGCTATCAGATATTTACATAGACTAGAACTCGTAGATACAGGGTAAAAAGTGAGGAGATACCAGACTTGATGGACTTGCTCTGAGGGGGGGTGGAAAGAGCAGGAAAGCAAGGACTTGAAAAAGACTAGCAAAATGGAAAAAAAAATATTTAAAACGTAAATCCAAAGGTAGAATATAATTATGTCTAATAATTATGACAAGCATCAAAACTGAATATGTATATGGACAAAAACTGAATTAAAAATAATTTTCTTAGGTCGCTGTAATGGTGCACACCTGTAATCTCAACACTCAGGGAGGCAGAGGCAGACGGATCTCTGTGAGTTCAAGGACATCCTGGTCTATAGGTCCAGGACAGCCAAGGCTTCACAGAGAAACCCTGTGTCAAAAAATCGGAACAAAACAAAAAGACAAAACACACACACAAAAAAAACCTTTTCTTGTTAGATATTAGGAATATAGACAAATTGATTCTTGCATTTCTTATATTTTAATAATGGACAGTGCAGTAAAAATTTTAAATGTTTATGATCTGTGAGGTAGGCAAGGTTTTGGGGGTACATAATCAGGATCTACAGCAGGTTTCTCTTTGTTGTTGTTGCTGGGTTTTTTGTTTTGTTTTGCTTTGTTTGTGTTGTTTTTTTGTTTGTGAAAGACTCCCGGTCGAGCCTCTCTAGACGGGGAGACCCCGCTTCCCAAGGAACAGCGAAACCAGCCTTCGGATGCAAGCCGCAAGAGGTTTATTTCGATACACGGGTACCCGGGGCGACAAAGCCTTTCGGAAGACTTGCGCGCCTCTCGGTTGGGGTGACGGGTTTTTATAGGGCTCGGGAGCAAGAAGCACGGTTACAGAAGCGAGAAGCATAGTTACAGGGATCTGATTGGGCGGTTTGAACAAAGCCATAGTTAGGTCACATATTCGAAACAGAGAAGGCGGGAAGACGGACGTGAACTGAGTCACGTAGCCGGAACAGAGAAGGCAGGAAGACGGATGTGAGCTGAGTCACGTAGCTGGAACAGAGAAGGCGGGAAGGCAGATGTTTCAGGCGCCCAACCGCAGATATCCTGCTGTTGGGCATCTGTCCTGCCTTGCCTCTGACCCTGCACTGCTCCAGTCTTGCAAAATAGTGTTGCCAGCATTATGCTAGGGCTTTATTCTTTCATTCCCCCATTTTTCTTCTAGCTTAGAATGGAATCCTTCATTCTACGGGTCTAGGGGGAGTCAATCTCCGTCTCCAGCTGCTTGAGTTGATGATACTGCTGGGTTAGCACTAACGTCTGTATGACGGAGAGCCGGTCCTTCATAAACTGAACTAGCCGATTTAGGATACAAGGCCCAACTAGTAGAATCAGGAGAATTATGATTAGGGGACCCATAATGGAGGAGATCAGGGTGGTAATCCAGGGGGACCGACTAAACCATCTCTCGTACCAGCTCTGTCCTGACTCAAAGAATTGCTGTCTCTGTCTGAGTCTTTCTCTGAGTTTAGCCATATTATCCCTTACCAATCCAGTATGGTCAGCATAAAAGCAACATTTATCCTTTAAAGCTGCACATAGTCCTCCTTCTTGTAAGAGGAGGATATCTAGCCCCCTTTCATTCTGCAAGACTACTTATAAACCTATTAGCCCCCCCCCCGAGCCAGTCTTATCTTTAGTGGATTTTGGGTGCGATGGAGTTTCCATGAGGAGGCTGGAGTCTGATCTTGCTTTGCGTCGCGATGAGCCACCTTGGCATGGGAGGCGTATACCCACGCTGCGATACCGTTGACCTTGAGCGCCGTCGGGGTTGTTAGCAACACAGTATATGGTCCTTTCCAGCGGGGTTCTAAGTTCTTGGTTTGAGGTCGGCGGACCCAAACTGTGTCTCCAATCTGGAACGGATGCGGCACCACCGGTCGGTTTAGCTGTTCCTGGTATGCAGCAGCGATGGGTTTTCAGACTTCTTTCTGGACAATCTGCAGTGCCTGCAAATGAGCTTTTAGAGAGGGGCTGTCAGCAAAGGAGGCTACACAGGGATCAAAGAAGTTAACGACCGGTGGTGGGGCTCCATACAGGATTTCGAAAGGAGTGAGTCTCGTTTGGCAACTGAGTAGGCTGCCCGTTATCCCCCGGAACGTTTTTACGGGCTTCCAAAATGACCCGTAGCTTCTCCTCGGTGGTCAGGAGGGCCTGTAACAGCTGCTGACAATCGTCCCAGGTGGGCTGGTGGGTTACTAAAATGGACTCAATTAAAGCAGTAAGTCTAGAAGGGTCCCTAGAGAAAGGGGGGTTATTGTTTTTCTAGTTATATAGATCTGAAGCAGAAAAAGGCCAGTATTGGAGCTGGCCGTCAGGCCCCGCTCGTAATGGGAGAGCCTGAGATGTGGAATCCGGAGGGGCCTCTCGGCGCCCTCTCAACCGCCCTGCCACCGGGGAAGGAGCCGGTTCCTCCTGAGGTCTGGTTGCGGCGGCTTCTCCCGGCTCTTGGTCGGGGTTTGGGTCCCTATAGGGTAGATATAGGGGTAGTAAGCCAAGGAGAGCTATTATCCTTTTTTTTCTAGGGTCTCTCTAGGCTTTTAGCCCAGTTGCTGCAATATTAGTTTTTATTTTAGCTAAGCAGATGCTCAAGATAATAGCTAATGCCAGGGAGCCACTTTTGACTTAGCATTTCAGCCTGCTAGGGGCGATTTGGGCAAAGATCCATCTTCTGGAGCTTCTTTGATGCTGACCGTTGGACCGTAGGCATCAGGAGCTAGGGAGGCTGAAATGCCAGTCAAAGGCTGGGCAATAGGGCAGTCCCAAGCATCTGGTTAGTTGATCCACCGGAAGAGGCAGGGAGCAATCAGGTCAGCTTCCAGGAAGTCCAGATCTCAGCTTGCAGTCCACAGCTGATCCCAGAACAGAGTTAAACAGGTGAAAATCTGCTGAGACAAATTTAGACTGGAGACAGAAGTTAAAATTTATCTATTGGAAAGATCAGGGAAAATCTCATCTGTGATCCTTTTGAGCTATGCCAGATCCAGGTCAAATCCTGAAACTCAAATGAAATTTAGTACACAAAAGGAAATACATAATTTTAAATACTCAGAAAAGTAACATATCAGCAAATTGAACATTTTGAGAGTAACAGGTAAAACTGCATCCCACTGAATAAGTATCAGCTGTTTGTTTTATAATCCTTTATACACAACTTAAGTGTGTCCACGGTAACATTTTCTTTTTTTCTTTCTTTTTTTTTTTTGTGGGCATAGCTGTTGGTAATTAGCCACGAATGAAGTTTGGCCATTTTTTTTTTATACACTCAGCATCTTTTAGTCCCCATCTCTATGTTCATACTGGAAAGTTAGGCAGAAATACATTACTGGCTTTAGTGCTAAACCCTGGATGCTTGATTTTTCTTTATAAAGTAACTAGAAGGAATAGGTTTAAGATATTCCTGTGTCAAAATCTACCCCAGAAATGGCAGATATTAAGAATACCATACTAAAAGCTATGACCTTTGGGTCAGATATACACATTAAACAGATGTTTTTAACATGATGAGAAGTACCTTTAAGTCTATCTCCAGAAGCCAACCAAAGGAAATTAAAATCTCAACCTGGTGACTGAATAATAAGCAGTCAGTGCTCCATCAACTTATCAGAACTCTATTGATTAATGCCAAAACTCTGAACTTCTGAAATCTCATAACATAAGCACAATAGTAGCAAAGAGGGGGGGGGGAGATCTAAAGTATCTCTCATTTTTAACATGCTTTAAATTACTTTTATATTATTATAACTTATAATTATATACCTTAAAACATTAACTTAGACACTCCAATTTTTTGCATTTATCAACCCTGAAACATTTTCTCAGACTAAATAACAACACTCTAGAGTTTTACAACCTAAACTCCTATATCCTCAGACTCTACATAGGCTCCGTATTTTTTTTTTAATCTAGCTATATATCTTAAGACACAGATAACTAACATGAATTCTGTGAGCAAGGCAAACCTGTTTTTCTTTCTAAATAAGAGATCTAGTACCTAGTAGTTCTAGCTAATGAACTAACAGTGGATCTAATTGTCTTCTCTTTAGCTGCAAAGCTACCGTAAGCTTAGCATAGCCATCAAGGTGTTCAGAGACCTGAGAAGGATAAATTATAAGCTAAATAAATATACCAATCCATGTGTCAATCAAAATGACAGAGGTGACTACTTAGTCCATCACCTAGGCAGTGTCCCTCGCTCCTGTCTCTCACAGCATCCTGAACAGAGGCTGTCCAGCCAGGCACAGAAGGTGAGAGACTGCTTTTACTGCTTCTGTGGAAAGAGGAACAGAAGAGATTGACCTCACCTTGCCTCTCACAATGTGAGACAATGGCTCTTCAGATGTCCCCGGCTTTGTCCACAGCTTAGGCTGGGCCCTAGCAGTGGGCCAGTTGAGGCAATATTGCCCAGTGGTTAGCATACCACAATCCAGAGTCGCAGTCATCTGTCGTTGTGCCCAAATCTTCTCGGAGACCTTGGGGAGCTACTGCCAGGATTTTAGGACTTTCTGTCACAATAAGCTTACACAGTTAAAATGCCATATTCATCAGATCTCTGACAAGCCTGAGGGCCAGCATATCTGAGTTACTCTTTGTCTATCTTTATTATCTGTTTTAAACTGTATAAAAGAAAAACTAAACAAAGACACTAGGTATAACCAACTGCAGTTGTTAGTATAACTTTAAATCTGTTCTTTCTGAACTAAAATCAAAGCAAATCTTTTAATCAGATACAGTTCATAGAGAGCCTAGCAAATCTTGCTGCTCCTACCACTTGCATTAAAATTGAACAGTAAAAAGCTTTGCATTTAGCACTAATCAGATGACTGAACATAACTGAGATACCTGAACAGAAATGATCACAAACTCATGGCTCCACCCTCTTTCTCTCTGGACTAGCATGGCGGCTGACCACGTGTAACTGAACTCAGCTGGAAGCCCTAAACAGATATGGCAGCAAAAATACAGCTTCACGTGCTCTCTATCCCTGAAGATCATGGCGGCTAGTCACGTGTTAGGCTACCACAGGCTGCGACTGACAATACCAAACATAGCCATTAGGTGCTGATGATGATACAGCAAACATTGTGGAGCATTTACAATCCCCCATAACCAACATTTTTAACTTAGTGATTAAATAAGTTTTAGAACCAACTGCATAACATTACAGTACAGAACAATTTTAAACTGTATGAATTATTCTAGCCATACCAAACCTATCAGCCAGAATTTTTTTTCCCCTAAAAGAGCATAAGAAAACATTTTGTAATGAGGAATCACCAGCCTTTTAAATGAACTATAACATATTTAAATACAGTTTTTTTTTCTCAAATCATATTAACTCTCTGGCTTTTTATAATACATCCACTAACCTTTTGCAACATCCTATATACCTTCAGGTTCCTAGCTTCCTTTTTCTGGCTTAACCAGACATTCTTATTTTTTTGCTCTGTCTCTCTTGCTTTTTAGACAACATACAAACTCTCATCAAAATCCTTTCCATCCTAACATGATCCTGCTGGAGCCCAGCGTCCACAATTTGCTTTTTATACGCAAAGCAAAAACAAGTTTCATTACTACAAAGAGGAGTTCTGAAACTGCCAAATTCTTTCTCTAAAATTACTTCCCTGTAGCAGACAAGATGGTCCAAGGTCACATAAACTCTAAGGAACTTAGAACAAGCTTTAAGGAACTTGTTGAAACTTCCTTTTTTTTTTTTATTTGAAGGGTTGTAACATGTTTTTCCATAAACAAAACAGCTTAACAAACAAACAGCTCTCCATAAGATACATTCTAAAAACTGCAATTTTGTTCAATTAGCACAAATCATACGGCTGGGTTTCATTTAATAAAATTGATAAAATAAATATCAAAGTATTTTTATTCTTCCCCAAAGGATCGAGAAACTTTTAAATTTTGTCAGATTACCCAAGATCATTGTCATACCCAAATGCCTGATAAACTTTAAATATTTTATAGCCTTAAACATTTAAACAATTTTTTAAAACCTGTTTTTGCAATATCAAAATAAAGTACCCCTTTTGTAGGAGAGAAGTCACAAGTTATAACCATAGTCTTTAAAAGTCAAAACCAGATTTTAAAACCAGCATTTACCAGTGCAAACAATGTAATTTTTAAAACCAATACCAATCCAAAACAACTCATCCTTTTAACCTAGAAGGAAATGAGAATTATTTGACCAAGGTTTTCTTTTTTTTTTTGAACCCACACCAAGATGGAGGTCACACACCACAACCCACATGGCAAAGTCAAGATGGCGGCGAGGCACTGAGGCACTTTACATACCACGTGATACACTATACATATGCGTTCATAGATCGAATGAACACATAGGCACACATTTTAAACAAGTTTTGTGAGGCCTTACAGAAATTCCTCCAGGACGAGCACCCAGGCCCAAGTCCCTTTCTGGGTAAGGTACTGTAAAAACAGACCTTCAGATTCCCGCTCTGGCTCCTCTGCCACAGAAGCCTGAGTGGTGGGTGGTTCTAGACCACCTCCAGATACTGATGAAGTTGGGGGACGTCTCTCATGGTTTCAGAGAGACTAACACCAAACACAAACCCGATGAACAATAGACAGACAATGACACAAACACAGCGCGCGACACGATTCTGGCGCCAAACCGAAAACAAAATTTCAGATGGAGACTGCGAAGAGGGTCCGGATCCCTCATCTCCCAGAAGAGACACGTAGCCCTCGGACAGGGGCGTAGCCCCAAAAAGTCCGGGTCGGCTCGTGCTTACGGCCCCCAGGGGACTCGAACCCCGGAAACAAGTGGGAGCCAAAGATTGGCCCCCTGTCAGACCCTCTGAGACGTCTCCCAGAGGTGCGGAAGAGAAGTCCAAGTCCGTCGGCTCCTTCTGGCTTCCGCGCTGATACGGAGCGACTCAGCTGAATCGTACAAGTTTTAAGAGATAGAACAGGCAACAAACACGTGACGGAACGAAGACAAGAGACACTCTGCTGGCCAGCTTACCTCCCGATGATGGGTCGGTGGTCCCTGGGCGGGGGTCTCGGATCTCGTTGGAACCTCCAAATGAAAGACTCCCGGTCGAGCCTCTCTAGACGGGGAGACCCCGCTTCCCAAGGAACAGCGAAACCAGCCTTCGGATGCAAGCCGCAAGAGGTTTATTTCGATACACGGGTACCCGGGGCGACAAAGCCTTTCAGAAGACTTGCGCACCTCTCGGTTGGGGTGACAGGTTTTTATAGGGCTCGGGAGCAAGAAGCACGGTTACATTATGCTAGGGCTTTATTCTTTCAGTTTGTTTGTTTTCTTTTCTTTTCTTTTGAGACAGGGTCTCAATAGGTAGCTCTGATTGTCCTAGAATTTGAAATCTAGACCAAGCTGGCCTCAAAGTCGCAGAGATGCCCCTGCCTCTGCCTCCTGGATGCTGGGATTAAAGGTGTGCACCATCATGCCTCAAAGGTTTTTGGGTTTTGCTCTGATTTTTTAGAATTTTTTTTTTTTTTTGCATAGTAATATATGCCTAAATTACAGTTGTTTTCCTGATTCAGAAGCAGGTGACAAAAGTTAGGGCTCCAGCTGCTGCTAGGTCGTCCTCCAACATACATGCTAACAGAGCCTATAACTTGACCATAAGTGTGCCAGGGCCTGCCACTGTGCACACCCGTGCTGAGGCCAGGGAGGACTTGGGGTGTCTTCCTGTACTCTCTGCACTTTACTGCCTTGAGGCAGAGTCTCACACTGAAAGAGAAACGTTGTATTTCCGCTGAGCTGACCAGTAAGCTCTCCGGCTCCACCCATCTCTACTCCCCAGTGCTGGGGCTCCAGGTACTCACAGCCATGCCCAGCTTGAAGGTGCAAATGCAGGTCCTCAGTCTTGCAGAGCACGCATCCTTCCTTACCTGCTGAGCCAGCGATCCAGCCCCCTTGTTCTATTTCCTGGTGTTTCAGATGGAACCTGGAGCCTTTAAGCTAATTGAGCATTCTTCCAAGCTACATTTCCAGTCTTTTGCCTCATTTGTTAGATCATAAATAAGTGTTTTAAAAATCTGAGAGAGAGCCAGGTGGGTTGGTACACACCTGTGACCCAGCACTTGGGAAGACAAAAGACGTCTGGTTGTCCTCCTGTCGATCAAACAAACGGCCTGTGTATGAGCCTAGCATCAGGATGTAAAAACCTCCAGGTGATTTCCATGTGCAGCAAAACATTTTTAATATTTTTCTTATTAACTAACAATACGTTATGTCACGCTCTCACACCTGCAATCCTAGCATCTGGCAAGCTGATGCAGGAGGATCTTGTTTGAACAAGCAAACAAACAAAAAACATTTTTTATTTATCTCCGTGTAAAACCATACAGATTGATAGAATTGTTGAGAGTATATTTTACTGCGTTTATGTAAGATAATTTATTTAACCAATCCTCTGTTGATGGACAGCTAGGTAAGAAGCCGCCTATCTTTTTTTTTTTTATTTGTATGGTTGGTTGTTTTTTGTTTGTTTTTTGAGACAGGGTTTCTCTGCATAGCCTTGGCTGTCCTGGACTCACTTTGTAGACCAGGCTGGCCTTAAACTCACAAAGATCTGCCTGTCTCTGCCTCCCAGAGTGCTGGGATGACAGGTGCGCCCCACCACCGGGTCAGGCTGACACCTGCCTATCTTAATAGTTTTTTCCTGTACCCTCAGGTTCGGTTTTAACTGTGAATGGTAAAACTGAGGACTATATCCTGGACACAAGCCCTGGTGTCCAAGCATCTCTGGAATGTGCTGTTCAAAACCACAGTAGAGATGAAGAACTTCTCTGGTACAGGGAAAACGAAGCAGTAGATTTGAAAAGTGGAAACAAAATCAACACCAGTTCAGTATGCGTGTCTTCCATCAAGGAAGATGAAGACGGAGTCCGCTTCACCTGCAAGCTGCAGAGGGATCAGACTGTGTCTGTTTCAGTGGTGCTGAATGTGACTTGTGAGTTGAGGGGAAAGAACCCGCCTGTCAATCGTGGATGTCCTCACTGAGCTAAGTGACCATTGAAATGTCAGTCTTGATTTGGCCACACTGCCCAGTTCATGTTCCCACAGGAAACATCAGAATTCCTGTTTCCCTGTGCCCTTGGGAGTGCCAGCTGTCTGCTAGCTGCATTTGAGGTCCAATGCCCACCCTCCCACATACGGCCTCACAATGTTGCCCAGGCTAGCTTCAGACTTCATGGGCCCAAGTCATTGTTCTGTCTCACTCTTCCAAAGTCAGCCACTGTGTCTAGGTTATTCATTTCTTGAACTAAGAAAAATGAGGATTTTTAACTCTTTTCTGTGAAATGTCTGCCCATACCTTTTAACTATGTTCCCATTTGGGTATTTGTACCTTTTTCTCATTAATTTGTATCAGCAGCAGGGCCTGGTTATGCGAAGCTTTATAACTTTAGCACTGATATAGAGCCTGAGGCAGAAGGATGTCACTTACAGGCCAGCCTGGACTATACAGCAAGACCTTATCTCAAAGACAGCAACAATAACAAAACCAGGAGGGATCCCGGAAGTGACTATGCTGGGCATCGAAGAGAATGTTTTAGCTTTATTTGAGATGTACCGATTTTCTTAAGGGCCAGTATTCCTGTATAGAGGACTTGCTTAAACAATCATTACCATCAAATGGTATTTGTGGACAAATGGAACTGTTGTATTTGGAGATTCTGTTCTCTATTTCAGCAGCTTCCTATGTGTCTTCAATACTACATAACATCCTTTTTGGATACAGATACAGAATGAGTTTGAACTCATTCCAAAGAGCAACAAAATGCCATTCTTCTGAGTAATTTTTTAATAACACAGCCTACTCAGAGTCTAATTACTCAGTGTGCAGATGATACAAGCCCCTTTTCTTTCTTCTCCAGGCCTACCTCCTTCCTTACTGCCTATTCTTTAACCATTTTATTAATTTCCTGGACCTCTGAAAATAAATACAAGGGGCAGAAATAAGAAGTGGAAACTGACCTGGTCATTTCTTCTTCTAGAGGTGGGAAGGTCTTGGTGGAGGGTGAGGGTTGGAGTCACTTAGTGAAGATGACTGTGTCTGACTATCCACGGACTACAATTGCTCTTGTGGAGGACATATGAGAAGAGGCAAGAGTCCAGAGAGGCAAGAGTCCACAGCTGAGAGGCTTCCTGAAGCGTGGTGACCTTTGGAGAGGGTCACTGAGCCAGGGCAAACATGTGGCCTTGGCAAAGGTGATCAAAGAAAATGCAAAGCTGGAGGGTGTGAAGGCTTTTCAAATCACTGCCATGTTTTTAATGGGAGTTAGCCTGAGAGCAACCCCACTTCTTTACAGAGATTGTGGCAACTAATCTTCACAGAAAGGTGTCCTCCAAGTGTGTGTGTGTTTGTTTGTGTAGATGAGGAAACTGAAAGTTAACAGTTAAGTAGTTGTCCGAAAGTCACAGCAGATAGGTGAGGAACTAGGTACCATGCTTGACTCTAGTATTGTATTGGTTTAGCTGACCCTTGTGCAAATTGGGCTATTGTATTTGCTCGGAAAACAAGGACTGTTTTTGAAACAGGGTCCTAATATGTTGCCCTGATTAGCCTGAAATTTGCTATGTAGACCAGGCTGGTCTTAAACTCATAGAGCTCTCTTTGCCTCTGCCTCCCAAATGCTGGGATTAAAGGCGTGCACCACCGTGCTCAGATATTATTATATATGTTATGTATAATAGTCATATACTTCATACAATCCTTATCATATACTTCAGGAATATCTTTTCTTAAAGACAGATTTTAACTTAAATTATTTTATTATTATATGTGTAGGAATGTTTTACCTGCATGTGTACTATATGTGTGCCTAGTACCAATATAACCAGAAGAAGGCATTAGATCCCTGGTAACCTGACTTATAGACAGTGAGCTGACATGTGGTTGCTGGGAATTGAACTCAGGAACTCTAGAAGAGCAGCCAGTGCTCTTAACTACTGAGTCTCTCTCCAGCCCCTCTATCTCTAAAGTTCTATGGAGTTAGGAATAAAATGTTTGCCATTTACTCTCATGTCCCTAGTTCCTAGCTGTGTATAATGCTATTCCATACAACCCACCCCACCCCCCAGCAAGGGGTGAGTACACCCTGAGGAAGATGGAAGGGCTTGGGGTACTGAATTGCTGACAGTCAACTAACTGCTGCCTGTTTCTGACTGATCTTGAATCTTACAGTTCCCCCTCTCCTAAGCGGAAACAGCTTCCACACTGTGGAGGAAGACAGCAATGTAAGGCTGGTTTGCAACGTGAAATCCAACCCTCAAGCGCAAATGGTGTGGCATAAAAACGACGACACCTTGTTTTTAGAGAAGGGCCGTCACCAAATCCAACAGACGAGGGAGTCTTTACAGCTGTCAATCGCCAAGGTCAAGAAGTCTGACAATGGAACCTACAACTGCATTGCTAGCTCATCTTTGAAGACCGAGACCATGGACTTCCACCTGGTGGTCACAGGTAACCCCTCTTAAGTGCTTGCTCAGCGTGATGCAAAAGTCAGGAGCAGGCTCGGTCGCCCTCCTCAGGGGCAACAAATGATGGTGACCGCTTTCATTCCTAGCTAAGATTTTCACTGGAAAATTATCCCATCCAAGGGATTTTTCCTTAGGAATTTTATCTGAGTCAGGCTTAGTGTCACGAGCCTCTAATCTCAGCAATACGGAAGGCTAGAGCAGAAAGATTTCGAGTTCAAGTCCTGTGTGGATAACTGAGTGAGCCCGTGTCTCAGAGTTAAAACAAAATAAAAAGATCTGGAAGGTGGGGCTATAGCTCCGTTGGCAGGGTGCTTTCCTTGTATGAAGGAGGTCTTACTGCAAGAGCTGGGATAGCTCAGTGGTAGAGGGTTTGCTCTAAAAAAAGAAATTTTTTTTTTTTTTCTAAACCTGGCATGGTGGACCCACGCTTTTCATCCCAGCACTTGAAAGGCAGAGGCGGGCTGATCTCTAATAGTCCAAGGCCAGCCTGGTCTATAGAGCAAGTTCCCGGCCAGGCAGATCTACACAGTGAGACCTTATTTTGAGGGGTGGAGGGGGAGGAAGAAAGAAAGAAAAAAAATTAGAAGACTCATGCCCACTCCATACAGACCAGTGGCTTTTGAGCGAAGATTGAGGACCAAGGCAGAACTTCTACAGATTTCTTTCAGCACCGATGTGTGCACAAACTAGCTATGAGTTCCCAGCCTGTAACAGAGGTAACAGAAGAGAATTCAGAAATGCGTGCATGCACACAGGTGCGCACGCACACACAGTTTAGATTAAAAAAAAAAAAAAGCTCTCTGCAACTCTTGTATCCTGTCATCTGCCGAGCAGACGGTGTGGGGAAAGATGGCCAACCACCCACTCAAGCTTTTCTTATCACTCAGTGACAATGGTGAACCGTGAGGTTGGGGCTGTTTTCCTTAGATTTCTTTTCCTTTCTAAAGATTTCTTCCTTCTGCTTTATGTGAGCAACGGTTTGTTTGAGTGTCTGTATGTGCACCGTCTGCATGCATCTCCTTGGATTTCTTGCTCGGACAAAGAGGAAACTGAACTACTTGATGCCACAAAAGCACACCGCTCCTTTGTACACGGCTGGTCTTGGGCAGGGACTCAGGGAGCAACCAAACAAGCTGAGGCTCCTGCATCCTGCTGGAACATTACTCACTAGGCCTACTCATTGCCATCCTCACCATTTCCCAGGAAACAAACCCACCTCCTACCTACTTGTCTGGACTGCTATCTTATTTCCTCCCCACACTAGAGAGCCTGGGAAACAAATACAGTGGCGGGTGGGGAGGGAGTGCCAGCTGCCTGCCTGCCTGTCACTGTGGTTACCAAGCTGCTCAGTAATTTGTCCTACAGGGCCATGACAGTAAGCCTTGGCGCTTCCTGGTTAAAATGCAACGACCCACAGGGTGATGTGGCTCACGCCTGTAATCCCAACACTCTGGGAGGCAGAGGCAGGCGGACTGCTGAGAGTTCCAGGCCAGCCTGGTCTACAAAGTGAGCCCAGGACAACCAGGGCTACACAGAGAAACCCTATCTCCAAAGACAAAAACAAAAACAGCAACAACAAAATACATACAAAACAACAAACAAACGAACAAAAAATCCGCTGTGTCCAAAGAGCAGAAACAATGGAAGGGACTCTGCCCTGAAGCCTGTGGGGTTTTTGTTTGTTTTTTTAACCTCCCCAAGAACCTTGACACAAACATGGTAGGATAAGGCTCTTGTGGTGCCATCTCTAGCCAGCTGTGAGGCCATACTTGAAGACTTGGTGATTATAGTGTCCCTTTCGGTTACGAAGAGAGCATAATTGCTCTATAACCACAGGGTTTTCTGTTTTCTGTTTTTTGTCACACTGCTTGCGTGGCAATCAGCAAATGCCTTTCAGGTGGGCAGAAACTTGTTTTGGGTGGAGTTCTGCCAAAGCAGCTTCTTTTCTGCCTTCTTTTCTGCTCCGTTACTTCCTGGGCTGTCTGCTTGCCTTCACACAAGGTCGCTGCTGCCTCTCAGCAGGATCTGATGCCAAATTTCCCACAAGTGCCCCCAGCTTCACTGCTCAGTGGGGGTAGTTTCTAAAGGCTGTGGAACACCAAAAATGACAGGCAGCTTCTCGCCAGCATCCGATTTAGCCCACACATTAGAAATTATTTCATCCTAATGGTCTGGGGGAAGGGGCTGAGGTTGTTTGCAGATAGGAGCATCAAGGGAAGGAGTGCAAATGGTTTCATGGGACCAAGTCACCTCCAACAGGAACGTGGACTGGGAAGTGAGCCAGTAGGTCAGTGAGATTATGTCAGCCTGGTTTGTGAAAGGAAAGCTGTCACGTGTTGCTTCATGACTTTCAGTTTGGTAAAAGGTCTTCCAATCTGAGACTGCACTGTGATTTCTCCTCCTGATCACCTGGGCTTTGCTTCCTCTCCGTTCTGATATGTTTCCTGGATGTAGTAGAGAGGTCTCCAGGAAGGTCAGGACCCCGGTCTGTCTCAGAGTTGATGAATACAGAGCCAGGGCTTTCTGGAAGGCACATCAGGCAAACCTCTGTGAAGAGCTGGCACCACCCACACCTTCATGAGAACAACTTTTGGTCAAGACAGCTGAGAGAGGGCCGACGTGAAGGGCGCGTTGGAGCTGGATAGCTCAGTGGCAGACATTCCAAGTGGCCTGTGCCAGACCCCGGGTTCTCCCCTAGTACTCCCACAGAAAAAATGTGAGGATGTTTAGCATGTTTAATTCATTTATCCCACCCCAGCACTCATCCTGAGTAGGAGCTGAGAGAAAGAATTGGAAGAAAAGGTTTAAAAGATAGTTGGTTGGGCCGGCAAGCTAGCTCAGTGGGCATTTCTTGCCAAGCCTGATACCCCGAGTTCTATCTGTAGTTCCCACATGGTAGGAGAACTAGCGTGCACAAGCTGTCCTCTGACCTCCACGTGTGTGCTGTGAACGCCGTCCATACCTCCACACAAATGAACTTATATTGTGGGCTTCCGGGTATAGGCGAGTGGGCGTCGATTCTGAGGCACCTTGGTTGCTGCAGCTCCCCGCACTGTCCGTCTTTGTCATTTAGAGACAACCTTTGTCTCTAAATGACAAAGGTTGGGAAGGCTGGTGACTGGAGTCTTCCTTGCAGACCTCTGGGTCAGATCCTTTTGGGGGTTGTGTATCAGGTACCCTGCACATCAGATATTTACATTAAGATTCATAACAAAAGCTGGGCATGGTGGTGCACCCCTATGGTCCCAGCACTCAGGGAGGCAGAGGCGGGCAGATCTCTGTGAGTTCGAGACCAGCCTTTGCCTTTCCACCTTTTGTCTTCTTGCTCTCCTGGATACCTCCCTTCTCTTTCCCATTCCAAGATTCCTCCTAAAAACCTCTGTACTTTTGAGAAGACGTTGACTTCAATTAAAAGATGATTGGTTGGGCCAGCATGATAGCTTGGTGGGCATACAGTTTACTTCTGCTTTCTGTGTAGCAAAGGAAGAAAAGGAAGAAGGAAGGAAGGAAGGAAGGAAGGAAGGAAGGAAGGAAGGAAGGAAGGAGAGAGAGAGAGAGATTACTAGGCAGTTCTGGCCCATACATTTAGACAGGTGGATCTCTGTGAGTTTGAGGCCAGCCAAGTCTACAGAGTAAGTTCTAGGACAGCCAGGGCTACATAGAAAAACCCTGTCTTGAAAAAAAAATTGGGAAAAAAAATATAATAGAAAAATCACAAAATGGTACACGTCGTCATTTTGGGTGAGGTACTTGTGTTTCAGAAACTCTTTTCACAAAGGAATGGGTTTAAAATCTGCCTCTGCCATTTATTAATTCTGTGATTTTAGAAAAGTAACCAAATCTGTCAAAGACCCCCCCATTCCTTCTCTTTCGGGGTTGTTTGAAGATTTAATTAAAAGGGTGGCATATACAGAGTTCAGTATGAACCATTCCTGACTCATTAGAAACACAGAAGTTAGAAGCTAGCTACTTTTCCTTGCACTTTCCCAACAGACAAATCTCCTGTCGTGCCCATCGAGCCAATCATTGCTGCTTCTGTCGTGGTTGTCTTGACACTGGCTTTTGGAGTGCTTGCTAGGAGGAAAAGGATAATGAAGGTACCTGATTATTCCGAATCCTGGGGTAAAAGGTCGTCTGAGAGGCTGGGGCTGGGGCTGGGGCTCGGCGCTGGACTGCATGCCTCGCATGTACAAGGCTCTGGTATCTCTCCTGCGCACAGCTTTACAAAGAAGAGATGTGCATAGGGACAAAGCCTGAGTGGTGATACCTATGGTGTCACAGGTGTGGGCTTTGGAGCTGGTTTTCCACGCTTGTCTTCCCAGTGCTTTGGAAGCAGGAAGCTCTGGAGTCTAAGTCCAAGCTGGGCTGCAGAGTCAAATCTTGTTTCAAAAACAAAAACCTCAATCAATAACTTTCCCTTTTGTCATTGCTATGGTGCCCTTGGTACAATAAACAAACACTGGGAACAGAGATCTGCTTACTCTGCTCCTGATCACAGCAGCCATAAGCTCCACTACTGTGGGCTGGAGTTTGAGTTGCCAACGGCTGACATCATTGTTTCCTGTGTTTCAGAGTATGTGCATGCTTAGGCTAATGCTGTGCATTTGACTCTGCCAGATCACTCGGCCCAAAGAGGACACATGTGGCAGAAAACCTCTAAAGAGAGCCGGAATGCCCTAGGCTGAACTCATCAGTCAGCAAGTGGCATTCCCAGTACTACAGTAACTAGATCTGACTTGGCAACAGTGTTTCCCAAGAAGAAATTTGCCACACCCTCTATTCCAGTCCAAAACATTTTTCCAAAGAAAGGAAGGAAGGGGTGGACGGAGAGAGGAAGGGGGTGGGGAGGAAGGAAGGGGGAAGGGAGGAAGGGGGAAATTTAGAGAAAGAGAGAGGGGAGAGGAGGAAGGGAGAGACGAGAAAGAAAAAAGGACAAACTAGACAGAAAGGATTGTTCAGTCGGTAAGGGCTCTTGTGACCAAGCCTGATGACTTGAGTTCAATTCCTGGAGCCTATATGAGGAAAAGGATGGACACCTGCAAGTTGACTTCTGTCCCCCACAGATGTACTAAGGCTCGACACTCCTCTACCATGTACACACACACACACACACACACACACACACAGCACAAGAGGTTAGAGGTGAGTGTGATCTAATGTAAACCCTGGAAACATTCTGATTAAGACTTGTATTTTCTCAGAGTCCCATAAAATCTATCCGTGTGGTCAAGGAAAAGAGACCTTGAGCCCACACAGAGATGACTGCACCGCAGTCCATAGCATTCACTGCCATGCACTCAAAATGTTTACGCCTGGCCTTGGGAAAGAAGGCAAACTCATGCACTTTGTGCTTGCCTTTCAGCTCTGTGTGAAAGAGAATGCCCGGAGCACAGAAACAGCTCTGTAAGTGCTCTGGTGGGGGGGTAGGGGTCAGGGGTAGGAGTGAGGGACCACAGAGGAATGCCTGTTCCAGGCCTTCTCTTCCAGAGATGAGAGGCGCTGGAAGGTGAAGGGGTTCAGAGGAAAACAGAGAGCGGAAAAAACCTGCCTCCACTTAGAGGAAGAGCTGGGAAGGTTGCTCAGAGCAAGGAACACCTTGGGGCTTTCTGCCTATTCTCTAAGCAGGTTTGGCGGAGGCTTGCACAACTGCATTGCCACACAAGCCTCTGAGGGAGCTTGTTCTGGTAGGAGCCACTGTTTCACTATCTTCACACAGCAAGGCTAGGGCGCTGGGCCTTGTGTCCCCTGGCTGTGGAGCCGGCACAACACACAAAGGCGTCTGCCACAGAGGATAGAGTTTGTTTTGGCTTTTTTCCTTATTACTACGATCACTGTTAAAATTGATTTCTTGATTCATTTCAGATGAGAAGGCTGAGCCGCCACCTAACCCGTGAAGAGGTTTGCATCAGGACCATCTTGATCTGCATAGCGTTGTCTGTATTTATTGCCATTTTAGAATTCACTCATGTCAGATTGTCAGAGGTTATAGAGAAGCAATTTTTAATTACTGAAAAGTAGGTGTTATGGCTAATTTGATCTACTCGTGGAACTATTTTATGATCGAGGGTTCAGAATAAAAAGATTTTGGAAAGCCCTCTCCTGAAGTATATGTTAATTACAATTTATCCCTAATAGATTGGTAACTGCGTACCATTAAACTTATATTTTTTTGCATAGGCGATTAACTGACATTTGGGTTTTCTAAATGGGTGCAATAGCTGAAAAGCAAAGCAGAGACTGACATAGAATGATGGCGTTCCTAAGTTGCCAGGGAGCTCATAACAACATAAATTACCTCCCGCTGTCAAGAATTGCCTCATTAGCGTCTCGGGACTAGAAGGAAGGGTCTAATCTCAGAATGTGTCGTGAAAATTTTAGCATCTGTCCTTGTTTTTCTTATCTCAACACAGCTGACACTGTCATAAAACTGATGTGTGCTGTGGAATGTGCAAAGGGCAGGGAGTAGGGCTGGGTGGCTCGATGGCGCCTCTCACCAGTACCCTTCGCCTCTTTTCCTGGAGTGATCTCCTTATGAGTCAGCATGCACTCACCCCATAGAGATCAGCCTTAAATCGCAGCTCACTTATCGTCCATCGCTGACTCCTCCGCTTCCATTTTTTCCCTTCCTGATTTTTCCCGTCTTAAGAATTTATGCTTCTCTTTCCCGTACAACTGGGGCAGGCTGGGCAAGACATCTTTAACATCTCCATAAAAACCCACTTCTAACTTGAAATTTCCCTTTTGTTTTGTTTCTTGGTGTTTTGAAGTACTTGGAGTTAAATCTATTACCCTTTGCATCGTACACCAGAGACTTAGCCTCTACCCTTTTCAGAATGTGTTTAGCATAATAAATAGGCTAGAAAGTGGAGGGGGAGGAGGAGAAGGGGGGAGTTGAAAGATGATCTGGCTTCAAGCAGGATTTCTCCAAATAGAATCTGGAAGCCTGGTAAGATGCTGAAGAATAAAGCGGCAGGATTCTGGATGCGTGCTTAGATGATTAGGGAGAAGCCTAGACCCTATAAAGCAAAGCAGAACTCAGGCAATGACAGGTTGGGGTAGTTTGTTTTAAAAGGAAAAGGAAGTGAAGATGTGCATATGGAAATGGAGGTGGAATCTGGAAGCCTGGTTCTGTTCTTGGCTTCATGCCTTGGGGAGTCCTTTCCCCTCCCCTGTGAGTTTGGAAAACATGGAGGCTGGATTAGGGGAGCATTGAAGCGTTCATGTTATCTTGACAATTCTGGTTCCCACATGCCAGTAAATGTGGGAAAGAGCTGACAAGGACTGAAGAGGTAATTCCTTTGCCCCACCTAGCCAAATTATGAATCACAATGTGTTCTAGAGCGTGGAACAATGCTTGAGAATTGCAGGTCATCGGCAGAGAGTTCCTTCACCCGTGTATAACACAGTGGCCTTGTACATTGGCACAAGGCCGTGGACAACACAGCAATATCATAAAGTGACACTGTGTGTTGTTTTGCCTTTTGGTTCAGGGAAAACGGAGTCAGTATTGTACCAGCTTTCCTGTTAAGAGCAATGTGAGCTGCTTAGGACATTGGATTCCAGGCCTCAGAAGCAGACTGCGGAGCCCAGTGTTTTCCCTAGTTACTTAGAGGTGACCGAAATCCGAACACTTGGACTCCACGTTTTGACTTGAAATCAAGTCCCAGTCTTTCCATTAATGAGGACACCTTTTATTTTTCTTTTTGAACTTCATTCTCTTTTTAAAGATTTTTAAAATTTTTGATTACCTGTGTATCAGTTATGTGTGATTATGTGTGCGTCTGTGTGCTGCTATGTACATGTACAGCATGCAATGCCCGAGGAGAACGGAAGAGGGCATCCGAGCCCCTGGAATTGGAGTTACAGATGGTTCTGAGCCGCTTGACCTGGGTCCTGGAACCTACGGTCATCTACATCTGCAGGAGCAGTTTGTGCCTTTAACTGCCAAGCCATCTCTCCAGCTTCCCACCCTCCTTTTGTTCTTTTTTTCTTCCTCCCCAGAGCAAGTATTCTACGACTAACCTATACCCTTTACCCCGCCATGTTTTTGTCATAATCGATCTATCAAGCAAATCCTACTTATTTTAGTAATCTATCCTCTTAATTTTAGAAACATTTATCGGTAACATTTACTTGCTAGTCTGAATTTGCTTTAGAATAATTCAATAACCTAGTCGATACAGTTCCACCTAAAAGCAAAGAAAGTGGTACTTTACTTAAACTGCAATCTTTTAGAGGTTAACAATATAAGCCAGGTGTGGTAGCACATGCCTGTAATCCAGCCCTTGGGAGGTGAAGGCAGGGGGGTTAGGAGTTCAAGGTCAACACCAGCTACTTAGTAAGTAAACCTGGGCTACATGAGACCTTGTGTCAAATAACAACTACCAAAACCCTAAAGAAGAGTGTTGGAGGATGGGGAAACATGATGAAAATATACTGTTTGAGATTCTCAAAGAATTAAAAAATAAAAATAAAAGGAGTAGCAAAAACAGCCAGTATACTCATTGCTGTTTGGCTGAAGCATTGAAGATGGCTTCCTTCCCTAGCAGCTTTATCCTTCAGTCACTCCCATTATGATGGCTTTGTGTGCCTGTGCCGTGGGCACTTACATTCTTACGTGAGCCAAGCAGATGGATGAATAAAGCAAGCTAGCTACAAACCAGTAAGGGTGATAAGGATCGTTACCATCCTCAGCTCTCTGTTTGTAAGAAGCTAATTTTGACCCCTGGAGACAAAAGTGGTCTTCAGAAGCGATTCTTTAGGAGAAATCAGAAAGTGGTGTTTGTATGTCTAACTCTCCTTTTGTTGTTGATATGTTTGCTTTGGTCCTTACTGCCTAGGAGTAGAGGAGTGTTCTCGAGCCGACAAAGGCCATTTCCTGACATATGTCCTAACCTAGAGTTGACTTGAACTTTCTTCGCCTCAGTTGAGAGTTCTGTGGCAAAGCTCTCCTACCAAATGCAGGAATGCTCACTAGAATGTGTCAAGGACAACAGTTACACGATACAGTGCTGGCAACTTGATCTGAACTATTTTTTAATCAGACAACAGTTTTGATTGTCCCAAAGTTAAGAAGCTCTGATTCAATATCAACACAAAAGAAGATGACTACACAGGGCCTCAGAATGCTTGCTAACCAAAGGGCGTGACTAAACTGAGATTCACACCCAGGCTGATCTAAAGCTTACATTCGGGAGTGGGGGAGACAAGTGTCACAGAAAGAAAAAAAGTTACGCAAGGGGACCACACCTCCGATCCCAAGAATGGTGTCTTCCTGTTTTGGATGAGTTACAGAGAATTTATAAGCAAAGGTAACTTTCAACAATGTAGGCCACGATGTCTTTGAGAAATGTCACCACAGTCTTTGCGATAGTGTGCTGTCTCAGAACTGCTGGGAAAGAATGCTGCCTTAGATATTTTGTGCCTTCCCGCTGTGTCTAAAGTGTCCATCTTGATTTTGCAGAGGTGGACACTGGAATCTCCACTTGGGTGTGGAAATGGAGGATAGGATGTCTTGCTCAGTCACACAAGTATCCTGAGGCTGAGCTGAGAGTCCAGACCAGAGCGGCTTGCTCCATGGTGCTGGGATGAGGAAAAGGTGCATGAGTCCTTCGGAAGCCTCTCGCCCCTTCCGGGGGCCCAGGACTGTGGCAGAGACGTTCATACTTTCTGAGTGGCTCTGTGCTCATCATGCTTCCTTTCTGCTTGACATCGGGGCACCTCTATGACTTCTAGGCAAGGGGTTATAGCTAGAATGAATAATGTTACTTCCTGGCAGGGCAAAGCAGCCCGGGTTTTTATTTTTATTTTTATTTTTTTGTGTTAATTACAGTTTATTCATTTTTATCCCAGCTGTAGACCCCTCCCTCCCAATCCCACCCTCCGTCCCTCATCTCCTCCCATGCCCCTCTCCAAGTCCACTATTCCCAGACATGGCAGCTGTGGAGAGATGTCAGGACACCTGCCGCCTGCTGCTCTGAGAAGCCCTGTGGACCCAAGCTTCCTGCTCATGTGTAACTGAAAGAAAGACCTCTGTGTTAAGATGTCAGATTGGAAAGGTTTTTGTTGTTGTTGCTGCTGCTGTTACTGCTAGACAAAATAACTGCTGGCTAATACAGGTATTTTCATCAGGATGAGAGTTCCAGAGGGGGGCTGGAGAGATGGCTCAGAGGTTGAGAGCACTGGCCGTTCTTCCAAAGGTCCTGAGTTCAGTTCCCAGCGACCACATGGTGGCTCCCAACCATCCATAGTGAGATATTTTTTAAAAGTGTTCAAGAGGGAGCTGGGCATGGTGGCGCACACCTGTAATCCCAGCACTCAGGGAGGCAGAGGCAGGTGAATCTCTGTGAGTTTGAGGCCAGCCTGATCTACAAAGTGAGCCCAGGACAGCCAAAGCTTCACAGAGAAACCCTGTCTCAAAAAACAAACACCAGCCACAAAACAAAACAAAAAACTCAAGAAGGTTTTGGGTACCGCAGTGTGTAAGCACCTGTTCAATCAAAACAGTTTGGAAAATAAAAAAGTTTAATAAAATGCTGTCTAATTTCAAGGTAAGTTTCTTTTTAACTTTTAAAATTATATTTCTTTGTGTTGTGTGGTGGCCTGCTGTGTCAGAGGACAGCTTGCAGGAACCAGTTCTCCCTCCTAGCATGCAAGTCCCAGAGATCAAACTCAAGTCGTCAGGCTTGGTGGCAAGTGTCTTTAACCTCTGGGCCATCTTGCCAGCCCAAGGACAATTTTTTTGATAATCCCCATCCTCCCACCCGCTATGGATCCTGAGTCATAGAGAATGCTGACTAACCTGCCACAAAATCATGATTATCCCTTTGAATAGATTTATATCTATTGAGAGCTCATCTTTGAAGAGATGGAGCAGCAATAATTGAGCCAAAATAAAATCAAGCCATTTGTCTCATTTTAGGAAAAACAAAAATCCAAATTCTACTCAACTTCATGCCAGGGACTCCAGAGAACACACACTCTATTAATCACAGATGTCTTAGCACTTAGGTAATCTTTTCTGGAGAATTTATCTCGGCAACATCAAGGTGGGTATGCAGCAAAGGACTTGCATCGTGGGTTGTTTGCACTTATATAGTGCTGTAAAGCATATAGTTTTCAGAGCGCTTTCTACACATGCGTATATGGCCAGGATGGAGGTGGGGATGGAGAGCTGAGCCCCCACCAGCAGATTCCTAAAGCGTTGCTGTGGAAACTTGTGGCTTACTCCTGGCCTCTGATGCTCTCAGCAAATGTTCACTCGTTTGAGTAAACTAGGAAGGATGTTCTCTTATATTTCATGTTACTATTTATAAAACATTTTATGCCTGTCTTTTTGACTCACATATCTACTCTGGCAGGTAATGTCATTATTTATGACTTATGACTGGAGATACTGAAGTTCAGAAAGGCTAAGTGATCTGTCCAAGGCTACATGGCTAGGAAGGAGGGCCACTTCTCTCTATCACTCTGCCTTTTGGCTGAAAGTAAGTACCACAATTATTCTTGGTTTTACAGGACACTCAGCCCTTTGGCAATTTGACAGGAAGAGTGGAGCCAGGAGGTAAATAAATAAATAAATAAATAAATAAACAAACAAACAATTGACTATCACACACAAACACTGTTTTCATTTGGTCTTGTTGGGTTGTTAAAGGGTCTACAATAAGACCAAGAGAATTCTGGATCTCAGCCTACGACATTCCATCTGTCTGCAAGCCAGCCAAAGGTTTTTGTTTTTTTGTTTTTTTTCATATACAGGAAAACGTCAGTTTACATCTGCCTCTTATACCAAGAGTGAACATCTGTAACATACTTCCTCTATCACAGAACACACACATGTGGATGAAAGAAACCCCAGGATCTACACATTTAACATCCAATAGGAAACAGATGTGGGCAGACAGGGAGCACGGAATGAGAACAAAAGGGAAGTGAGGAGACAGAATGATTTCAAAGCTCCAGTGACCATGCTAGGCCTATTCTCTCAGAAAACGAGAACTCTGAAAGGAGATGGGGAACACGCTCCCTAGAAAGTCCTGTGTTCTTTCATGACTCTCAAAGCGTAAGTAGCTTGTGAACTGAGGCTGAATCTTGTGTTCAAGGATTTGCCGTGTAGGCGAGGCAAAGGGCTGTAGTTAAACAGTGTGCTGGCGTGGTACCTGGGTCTGATGCGGCCTCTGAGGCCACTGGAAGGTGGTGGGTCCTTTAAGATGTGGGTCTAATGGCAGTCTTAGGTTAGTGGGGGTATGTTCTCAGAGGGGATTGTGGCTTTTTAGCCACCGCGGAAGGGAACAATGGCTCCTGAACAAGTTCCTAAGAGTACAACCGCCAGTCTAAAAGCCACCGAATGCAACAGCCAGACTGACACCCCCGAACTGTGAGACGGAGTGGATCTTTCTCTCACTAAGTTGACATCTCCCCTGCTCTGTCCCAGTGATGGAAGGCTGGCTTGCACCCTTGGCTTTGGAACCTTGTCCTCGGGGAAGTCACAGCTTCTCTCGGAACTTCGGCCAGGTTGGGTGCTGAAGCTGGTAGCCAGGTTCCAGTGCCTTCACCCGGTTCTGCTACGCTCAGCAGCATCACGTGTGGGAAAGCTGTAGCCGCCAGACGGGTGTCCTGGCAGTTCATCCTGGCTGCACCACATGGTTTCTCACAGATTCAGGACGGAGGGATAAGCCGGGCGCACGTCTGTGATCTCAGCACTCAGAGGCAGAGGCAGGCAGATTTCTGCAAGATCGAGGCCAGCCTGGTCTACTGTGCGAGTCCAGGACAGCCAGGGCTACACAGAGAAACCCCGTCTCGAAGAACCAAAACCAAAACCAAACCAAACCGAACACGGAGGGACCAATGCAGAGCGCTCAACCCAAGGAGCGCCGGAACTGCGCAATATAAAAGGGATCCGTTTAACAGTGGTGACTCGAGAGGCTTGGCCGCCTTGTACGTCACTTCCGCAAACTGGATATTCCTTTAGAAGCAAATTCTCAGTCCCAATCAGGGCGTTTCTCCAGCTGTTACTTGTGGATCTAGCAGGCAGCTCAAGGCATCATTAAACAATTCTGTCAAAGAGGACATAAACTTTGTTGCTGCTCAGGCACCATAACCTTGAATTCCTGAAATGGTTTTATAGTTATGAGACTTCATAAAACCATGTGATAACAAAACTTGGCTGACATGGACATCGCCAGTCTGAAGGACTTTGTTCGGACTGGAGACCTGTGTTGTATTCGTTTTTAAGAAAATATTTACTGGTTTATCGCCAACTTTGGGTTTCTGCTAGATTTACAATCTCTTGGTCACTCTAAAGGTGGGGGTGGTGCCTTTTGATCGCACAGTGACTACTTACTCATCATACCGGTGCTTGGGCCATGTGCCTTGTTTGAGTGCTGAGTGGCCATCATTGTGCTCCACCTATATCGGATGAACAGGAAAACTTAATTACCAGCATGTGCCTAAGAAAAGCTTCGTGATGACCTTCCAACTGTCTCTCAAAGCTTAAGGGTAAAAGCATCAGTGAACGGAAACCAGTCAGAGCCTTGCTTTGTGGCAGGCTGAGAAAGGACACGCAACACTCAGGAAAACTGTGGCCTTGTTATCTAAATCAGCCAGCGGAAGGAACCTTCTTCTCCCAGCACTCAGACAGGCAGAGGCAGGCGGATTGCTGTGAGTGCGAGGCCACCTTGGGCTACACAGAGAAACCCTGTCTGTTGATCTTCAGGTTGGAGGGTCGAGGTTCCCAGCCTCTGCGGTCAGACACCTTACATCCCAACTCTGCCGCTGACTCTCTGTGTGGTGGAGAACTTCTATTCCCTTGTCTGTAAAGTGGGGACAGTGACCGAACCTTTGCTCAGACTGTCCCTGAGCAAAGCCTGTGACGCAGTTGGTGCTGGCGCCATTTTATGCATCGTATTTTTGTGTTTAAGTGGAAACATCCCTTTTTGGAAGAGGAAACGGACTCAGCAGTTAAGTAACTGTACACACTTCTAAGGGGGAGAGCCAGGCTAAGCGGATTTCAGATACTGCCTCCCATTTAGTTGAAGATGGCAGGCCTCTCACCAGCTCCCCTCCAACTCAGAAACTCCTGCCTTCTGGGCACCCACCACCAAGCTACAGCTCCAGATTTTTTTAAATGAGAGGTTTTAGGAAGCACTTTGGTCTTTTGTTTGTTTGTTTGTTTGTTCTGTTTGTCATTCGGGCTATGAACACACACAGTTTCACTTCCATATGATCAGTCATTGTTGGGACAAGGAGGAAAGAAAAATAAAGTGAAAGGAAAATAAGGTGAGAATCAAAGCTAGAAATTACGTGGGAAAAGAGCACTTGGGCGCCCTGGCAACGGGGAAACTGAGTCACTCTTTTCCTGTGTGCTGTAGCTAGTCTCATTTTCTCCCTCCCCCCCAAAAAAGAGGAAGAAGACAGCAGCAGCACAATCATTGATCTGGAACTTTTGCTTCAGGTTAGAATCCACTTCACAGACAAGAGACATTCAAAACCCTGGCTTGTGCAGCTAAGTAGGCAAAGCCAGTCCAACAGCATTCCAAAAAGAAAGACCTGTAGTCTCCATTGGTATCTAAGTACTGTTTTCCCAAAGGTCAGATCTCTCTGGTTTCATCTCCCCTGTCATTTGCCCTTCTTTCCTTTTTGTCTTCAGTCCAACTTTTCTATACTTCAATAAAATTTCTGTCTTGGTGATCTATAAGAATGAGGTGTAACATATTTAGCTGAAGAAACCAGGTGCTCCTTACCCCAGTCCTGACCTCACCCCAACTGAGGGCCTTGCACATTAAGCATTTTCGGAACCTGGTCAGGGCCCCCTCTGTGAATGACCTCCGCAATACTGAGTTTCTTTTTGGGGTGCGGATGTTGGGTGGGTTGATCACGTGGCTGTGGGCACCTCTGTCCATGTGTGTGGAGGCAGAAGACAACCTCTCACAAAGCAGTGCTCTTCAGAAGCCATCTACCCTGTTTTTTAGGATGGGTGGACTAGGTGAGGCTGGTTGGCTGGCGAACTCCAAGGATCCGTCTGTCTCTACCTCCGCAGTGCTGAGCTTACAAGTGTGGGCGTACTACACCTGGAAGTTTTCTATATGAGTGCTGGGGGTTAAACTCAGGTCCCGTGCTGCCAAGTGCTTCAGTGACCAGACTATCTCCGTGGCCCATTATCCTGTTTCTCTCACAAGGGCCCTTCTTTATTCTCTACAGAGGGAAAGTCAAATGAAGGCAGTTCCCATGAGTCTCCCAGGTTTTGTGTTTCAGTTCTTCAGGGGGCAATTGGCCCCCTAGCCTGCCTCTCTTTAGTTCTAGCTGTGCTCAGTCTTCAATTTCTAAACAAAGACACACTGCCTTAAGAACGTCTGCCTAGGTCGTGACCTGCCTGTGCCGGTTCACATGACACAAACTAGAGACATCTGAGAAGAGAGGACCTCAGTGGAGAAATCACTTCCAATAGATTGGCCCATTGGCTTGTCTGTGGGATATTTTCTTGATTGATGGTTGGTGTGGGAGGGCCCGGCTCATGGTAGAGTTGGGCAGGTGGTTCTGGGCAGTGCCAGAAAGTAAGCTGAGGGGCTAAAGATAGCTTAGCTGTTAAGAGTGCTGGCTGCTCTTTTACAGGACCTGGGTTCAATTCTCAGAGCCCATACTGCAGCTCACAACCATCTGTAACTCTAGTTTCAAGAGATCCAGTTCCCCCTTCTGGCTCCTGTGGGCACTGCAAGCATGTGGTACATAGACATACATGCAGACAAAACACCCATACACAAAAGAAGGAAGAAAGGAAAGAGAGAAAGAGAGAAAGAAAGAGAGAGAGAGAGAGAGAGAGAGAGAGAGAGAGAAAGAAAGAAAGAAAGAAAGAAAGAAAGAAAGAAAGAAAGAAAGAAAGAAAGAAAGAAAGAAAAAAATAAGAGAAAGCAAGCCGAGTAATCCATGGAGAGCAAGTGAATGAGCAGTTTCTCCATGGTTCCTGCCTCTATTGCTCTTTGAGTTCCCATGCTGACTTTCCTCAATGATGGGCTCTGACTGGGACATGTCAGCATAAACCCTTTTCTTCTGGAGTTGCTTTTGGTCTGTGTTTTATCGCAGCAGTAGAGAGAACACTAGAACACTCCAACAGAATTCCTTTCCCCCAGACATTGTTGCTTGACAAATTCCCAATTGGACAAAACGTGGTAGTTATTCTCTTCAGAAAAGCTTTCTCCGAAGTTCCCAGGCTGACTTCAAAGCTCCTCCTTCACGCTCCCCATCACCTCAGGCAAACATCCACCAAGGCCACCACCAGTGTGTATCCCATATTCATCACTTCCGCCTCTCTTGCTGCACCGCCCCTTCCCCTCCACACACACTATAACCCTGACTGGCCTGGAACTCAGACATCCTCCGGCCTCTGCCTCCCGACTCTGGAAGTAAACACCTGCGCCAGCGTGCCCAGGCATTACCCCCTTCTTGATCATGATCACTATCCACCTCTTGTCTGGATAAAACTATCGTCTCCTGAGATGTCTCCCAACCCCTCCCCTTTCTCCTCCCATCCCACTCTTCCATGTCTCTCCTATCCCTCCACCCCTCCTCTTCTCCTTCCATCTCCTCCTCGCCAGGTCTCCCCATGTTTCCCAGGCTGGCTTTGACGCAGAACATTCTTGTTCCCACCACCTAAGTAGTGAGTCCTACAGATGCACGCCACACACAAAGTTTCTAGTCCTTCTTCTCTTCAGCCTTATCATTTACATTGTACACAGTGACCTTTTTAAGGAGAGGCATCACTAATACAGAATACAGACAATACACAAAATTAGCAAAATGAGCACCTGTGAGTCAGCCTAAGAATTAGAGAAGGAAGCTGGGCGGTGATGTCACACACCTTTAATTCCAGCACTTGGAAGGCAGAGTAAGGTAGATCTCTGAATTCAAGGCCAGCCTGGTCTACAAAATGAGTTCCAGGTTAAACATGACTACACAGAGAAATTCTGTCTTGAAAAACCAAAAAATAGGCAGGCGTGGTGGCACACCTTTAATCCCAGTGCTCAGGAAGGCAGAGGCAGGCAGATCTCTGTGACTTTGAGACTAGCCTGGTCTACAGAGCGAGTCCAGGATAGCCAAGGCTACACAGGGAAACCCTGTCTCAAAGAGAGAGAGAAAAAAAAAGAAAAACCAAAACACAGAAAATACAAATGAAAGAAATACAGAACTACAAATACCTTTGAAGTTGATTGTTAGCCTCTTTGTTAACTATATTGGACTTGATATTTTAACATTGCTTTGTCTGTTATTCTTTTTTTTTCTATTTATTTGTCTCTTTTAACGTTGTCTGTTTCTCTCTGTGTCTGTCTCCCTCTGTCTCTGTCACTTTATGTGGTGATAAAGCAAAGGCAAATATTCTATCACTAAAATACATGTACTCATTATTTCATTATTTTGTATGTCTCTCTAACCAATACATTCTTCAGTTTGCCTTGTTTTTGAACCTTTAAAATGGCTGCATGGTGTTCACTTTGTAATTTGCTATGTGCAGTGAATACTATTTCTGGAACTCATGCATGTAGAGTTTTATGTCTATGAGTATTTTATGCAAATGTCTGTGAATGAGCTAGTGTATTTTTTTGAGATTCTATACTAGATCTCCAGTGATGCTAAAATAAACAGTCTTGCCCCTGGCTCCTGGTACAGCTGTTTCTCCTGAGAAGCGCTGTCAGAACTGGCCGTGGAGGTGAAAGCCTTTTCCTGTAGTGAGAATTCTGGAGTTTTGGTTTCTTTAAAAGACAGAAACAAGCAGATGTGTTTGCTTTAATCCCAGGTGTGGGATATGGGGCTTCTCTGCAGCAGCTGACTATGATTTGCCTCATGCTCTAGCAGAGGCATGGTTTTGCCAGTTGCAGATAGTTTCTGCGATTGTGTGACATTTGGAACTCTGAGAACTTTTCAGAGGGTATATAAATTCGAGGGCCCCATGAGGTGAAGTAGGTGGTTATGGGTCATTCAGGGGCATTGGTTGTGGTTTGTCAGTAGTCATGCTCAAAGAAGAAATAAAAAAATTAGACTCAAGGCTCTCTCTTTCTCTCTCTCTTCCTCTCTCCAGCTCCTTCCCCCCATCTCTCTCCTTCTTTCTCTCATATGTAGTGATAGGGGGTGAAACCAGATGGGGAGATAAGGAGTGGGAAAAAGCAGAACCCACCAAGTAGCAAAGACTGTCTTCATTCTATCCAGCAGCTGTACACAGCGACCTACCTTCCAACCAAATATGGACACTAAATAAACAGAATGTAACTGCTCCACTGAAAAACCAAATTTTTGTTTTAGTTCTCATGCTAGGGGCTGAACCCAGAGCTCCACACTGACTAGGTGCTCACAATACCACGAGATAATATCCCCAGTCCACACTTAAATTTTTACTTTAAATAGCCCACAAGTTCCTGGCAGCCATAGTGGCTCTAGAACAATCCTGCTGGGTTAAGGAGGATGTGCACCTTGGACATTATGAAACATAGCCATGTTCTACATGAGGATGTTTCTGTCAGTGACAGGTGGCACACTCGACAATACTCCTATGGGATCAGAGTGGAGCTGAAAAGTTCCTTTGGCCTAGTGCTCTTAGGCCACAGCACAGCAGGTTACAAGTGTGTGGAATGTTGCTGTAAGCAAACCTGCTGTCCTTCCAGCCCCAGGGTATCGAAGCACAGACAATGCCTGATGTCCAATGACAGAAGATGTGGTCTCACTGCTCATTTCCAGGATGCCCCCTTCGCTTATGGAAAAAGTTTTACTGCCAAACAAGAGCCATGTTACATAAGCTTTAACCTCATCCATCCTGTTTACTGTAACTCATCTTGATCATAGAAAGAGGCCATATCAGAAGACTGACTTATGCCATCAGGCTTGGGTAAGTTCACTGGGTGTTTACGCAATGATGAAGAAGACAACAAAGTTCTTAGGGTGTGGTCCTGTCACTCAGCATTGGGGACCACACTGACACATGTTCTTTTAACCCGGCGATATTAAGTTATGCTCCCACGAGCAGCATATAAGAATTGTCAACAGTCTTTTTAGCTTTCTTTTAATTGCTTTATTATAGCAAGTGCTGTCTTATTTCAATTTTAATTTGCAGTTCTATCATTGTTATTTATGTTTTCTTTTGGTGTATTGCCTATTTTGGTCTTTTTTTTTTTTTTGGCTTATCTGTAAAATTTCTTGTTATGTTTAATTACTTCATGTGTTGTGGGATGTGTGTGTGCACGAATTTATGTGCACGCATGTGGAGGTCAGGGGAGAACTTGAAGAACTGTTTTTCATCTGCTTTTAGTTGACCTTTAAAAACCACCTGCCTTTGCAGTGCAGATAGCACTTGCTGCTTTGTATGCATAACATCTGCTTTGTGGGCCGTGATGCTGAGCTGGTGCAGTCTGTGTGTGCAGAGCATTGGTGACTTCCTAACCTCCACTCACCTCTCCCATCCTCAGCCTGCCAACACCCCCATCCCCATCCTGCAGGATGCAGACTTGAAATTTGCTACCTGGTCTCCACATGTGGCCACTTGGCGCACACACACACACACACACACACACACACACACACACACACACGCTGGGGGGGGTTAACATTTCTTTTTCCCCTTAGGTGTATGTCATGTACTGCAGGCGCCTGTGGTCACCAGAAGAGGGTGTCAGATCCCCTGGAGCCAAGGCAGTCATGAACTGCTTCACGTGGGGAAACGAAATTCTTGCCTTCTGGGAAAGCAGCAAGCTCTCTTAACTGTTAAGCCATCTTTCCAGCCCCTACACTCTCTTTTTGCAGAAGTTATTTCAGTGGCTGGCAACTGTGCCACATACCAGGCTGACTTGGCTCAGCCACAACATTATTTGAAGATTTTTCTCACTAAGGGATTTTGTACAAAGAGAAATATCCCAATGAGTTGGGCAGTGGTGGTGCATGCTTTTAATTCCAACACTCACTTGGGAAGCAGAGGCAGGTGGATCTCTGAGTTCGAGGCCACCCTGGTCTATAGAGCAAATTCCAGGGTTGTACAGAGAAACCCTGTATCAAAAACAAAACAAACAAGGAAAGAAAGATCCCAATGAATAAAGGGATGCCATCCAAGTCTTTATGATATAACTATAAACTAACCTTAACATCATTTCTGATTTCTTAAATGCCTTCTTTTTTTTCACAGCATTTACTCTATACTTCGATCACAGTCATTTTCAGAGCAGTTGATTTTATGGAAAGAATATGGTTCTGACAGCTCAGGATCCAAGCAGGTTCCTAGTAAGGGGAATAGGGACTGTCTCTGACTCAGTGGCTGGCTCTTTGACCTCCCCCCACCCCACCCCGAGGGAGGAGCAGCCTTGTTAGGCCACAGAGGAGGACATTGCAGCCAGTCTTGATGAGACCTGATAAGCTAGGGTCAAATGGAAGGGGAGGAGGACCTCTCCTATCAGTGGACTTAGAGAGGGGCAGGGAGGAGATGAGGGACGGAGGATGTGATTGGGAGGGAATGAGGGAGGGGGCTACAGCTGGGATACAAAGTAAACAAACTGTAATTAATATTTAAAAAATAGAATATGGTCCTAAGCCTTCACACAAGAGTTAGGGAGATGGCTCAGTGAGTAAAGGCTTGCTGTGCGTGTATGAGGACCCGGGTTTTGATCCTAGAACTCATGTAGAAGATGTGGCAATGTGTGCCTCTAATCCAGGCACCAAGGCAGGAGAAGACAGGGACTTCTAGGGACTGCCAATCTAGCTAATGCGGCAAGTGAAAGAGACCCTGTCTCAAGAAATAAGGCGAAGCCAGGAATAGTGGTGCACGCCTGTGATCCCAGCACTCAGGGAGGCCGAGGCAGGCATACAAGTGTGTGTTTTAGGCCAGCCTGGACTACAAAGAGAGTTTAGGACAGCCAAGGGTACACAGAGAAATCCTGACTTCAAAACAGAAGGTGAAAAACAACTGAGGAAAACCTTTATTCTCCACACATGTACACCCATTCTCTCTCTCTCTCTCACACACACATACACACATCATTCACACAAAGTTTTCTCAATTTGACTATTATTTCTTAGCAATAACTATAAGTTTATTCAAGAGCAGATACTCTTTTCCCAGCTAAAATGCCCTGCTATGTGGTAACAGCAGAGTTTCTAGTTCACATCACCACTACCAACTTAGAAAGTGTACATCTCTTTCAAAGATTTATTTTATGTGTGTATATCTTGTGTGTATATATGTATCTCGTGTGTGTCTCTCTCTCCTGTGTGTGTGTATCGTGTGTGTGTGGTGCTGGTGGAGGCCAGATAAAGCATCACATCCCCTTAATTGGGAATTATAGAAGGAAAGCCATCTGAGGTGGGTGCTGGGAACTGACCTTGGTTCCTCTGGCCAAGCAGCAAGCAACTGTAACTACCGAAGCATCTCTCCGGCCCCCAAGGCATGCCTTTACTGACAAATGTTAGATATTGTGAGGGCTCTTCCTTGCTTGGAATACTGTGCATGTCATCATGTATAATAATGGTTATAATGAACTATGTCAAATGTACTTAGTCCACTGTGGATGGTCCTCCATGTCCATCGATCCTATATTCACGGGGACAGCGCCTGCGAGTTTAACTGTTAGCAGATTGAAAATGTTTAGGGGAAAACCTGCACCTGGAAGCTGTAGAAATGGCTCAGCAGTTACTGCTCTTCAGAGGGCTTGAGTTCCTGTCTCGGTACCAGCCCCAGGCAGCTCATAACTGCATTAAGTCCAGCTCCGGGGGACCTGATGCCTCTGGCATCCTTAAGCACTGCGCTCAAGCATGTGTGTGCGTGTGTGCCCACCCCCACCCCCACCCACACACACTCCTCAAAATGTGTCTCCACTGAACATGTACCAATGTGTCTTATTATTCCCTAAACAATGTGATGTAACAACCTTTTACATAGTGTTTACATTACATTAGGTGTTATCAGCAATCTGAAGATGATTTAAACTCCTGGGAGGGTGGCATTGGTGACAGGTAGATAGTGTGTGATTTTATGAGCACTGGGAGAGCCTGAGACCTCCCATGTCTGATCTGAGCAGACTGGCTCACTGTTCCTGCTTTACACCCATATCTGTCCTGTCCCTAACTTTGTATGTGCCCTTTTCTCTTCTCTATTCGGACTTTTGAGTGGACTGTTAGCACCTGGGGAAAATGTCTTATCCAGAGGCAGGAAAATCATTGCAGGGCCAGCCTCAGTCAAGATCCTTAGGCGGCCAGGTGCGGTGGCTTATGCCTGTGATCCCAACACTTGGGGAGGTAGAGGCAGGCGTATCTTTGTGAGTTCGAGGCCAGCCTGGCTTACAAAGCAAATCTAGGATAGCCAAGGCTACACAGAGAAACTCTGTCTCAGGAGAAAAAAAGGACAAATGCATGAAGCAAGTTATATATGTGTGTGTGTGTGTGTGTGTGTGTATGTATGTATGTATGTATATATGTACATAGACAAATAAAATGCGGAGCCCTCTATATTTGTGATGGATGCCTTTGTCTGTGAACACATGTGCTTGTTCCAAGCATGCTGAGGTCACAATCAATGCTGTATATCTTCCTCTATCGCTGTCCAGCTTTTTCGTTTGTTTGTTTGAGATAGATTTCTCTGTGTAGCCTTGGCTGTCCTGAATTTGCTTTGCAGACCAGGCTAGCCTTGAACTCACAGTGATCCACCTTCCTCTGCCTCCCTAAGTGCTGGGATTAAAGACGTGCACCACCACGCCTGAAAGTCCATCTTATTTTTTTTTAACATTACTTTATTCCATTTTATTTCTCACGTGTGTGCATGGATGAGCCACATACAGCACGCATGCAGAGGTCAGAAGACAACTTGTGAGTCAGTTATCTCCTTTCGTCTTGTTGGTCCTGGGGATTGGACTTAGCTGGTCAGGCTTGGCCATCTCAGCAGTCCTCCACTTGCCTTTCTGAGTCTCTTGCTGAACCTTGAAGTCACCAAGCAGGCTAGGATGGCTGCCCAGTGAGCTCACCATGGTGCTATGCCTGGCTTTTTACATAGATGTTAGGAAGCTAAACTCAAGTTTTACTCTTATGCAGCAAGCATGTTAACAGCTGGGCTCCCCCCTCCCCCGCCTTGAAATGAACACACACACACACACACACACACACACACACACATACATAAATATACACATGCATATATATATATGTTTGTTTTTGCTTTTGCTTTTTGAGACAGGTTTCTCTGTGTAGCCCTGGCTGTCCTGGAACTCAGAGATCTACCCACCTCTGCCTCTCAGTGCTGGGGTTTAAAGGCATGCACCATCACCACCTAGCTGAAATGACAATATTTTTAAGATAAGCCAGCTATCCAGAGTTTTGTAAAAAAAACCTCTCAATATTTAAAATATTAAGTTAAAATCAATCTAGATGTAATGGCACGGGCCTGTAATCCAACCATGTAAGAGGCAGAGGGAGGAAAATCTGAAGTTAGAGGCCAGGCTGGATTATATAGCCAGGCACTGCCTTAAAAATAAATAAATATTAAGTCACCATGCGGGCCAAACAGAACATCTAGAAGGTGGATCTATTTCAGTAGGCTACAAATGTGTAAACCCTGGAGCTTATTAATTATCGGGAGACTTTTGACAGAAGCAAATCTCAGAGTTACCGGGGGGCTACTTAATTGTAAGGGATTTTCATTTGTGATGGACAGTGGTCCAGGCCTCTAGCCCCCATAAAAGCCTGACCTTTCCTATCAAAATAGAAGCAGTTGACCAGCATGTGTCAAAGACTGACAAAGGAGGTGGAAGTTTTGCGGGAGGCGAGCGGGAGGCGAGCCCCGTTTGCTTTACCTGGGTGAAGCTCCGGAGAAGAGCTGGGCAGCAAGCCTATGTTTGGGGCTCCCCGCGCTGCTCCCTGGGTTTAGCTTTGGTGTCACTGTGTCCCACCTTTCTCCGATGGCTGGAGTTAGAGGGGAAATGGCATAAGGATTTTATTCGGGGAAATTCTCTTCCTGGGTGGGTCCCCTGGGGAAGGACCTCATGGAAATCCAGTTCATTGTGTGCCTTCCGTCCATGCCCACACGAGGGCTGAGTGTATGGGTGTGAGCTGCCGAGTGGAAAGATGGTACAAAGGGTGTCACCCTGACAATAGGGCAGAGCAGGAGACCTGGGAGGAGATGGAGATAGGAATCTCTGGGCGTGGGGTAGGGAGAGGGACGGCGGTAGCTGTAGAACGAGTCCCCTCCGCCTCCTGGGTGATTTCATCGGCCCTGGGCCCGAGTGCTTATGTTAGCAACCGCACGCTTCTGTCGTCCGGCCCCATCTGTCATCTGTACTGGCTTTTTCCTCACAGCCTCCGTAGACGTGATTCCGCCCGCCCTCTGCTGCCACTGCAGCTGCCCTAAGATCACCATGCCCCAGCTTGGGAGGGCGGTGGTTCTCAGCCTTCCTACTGCGGAGAAAACTGTAAATTTGCTACTGTTATGAATCTGATGAGCACGCTATCTGACAGAAGCCCTCAGAGAGGTCGCGGCCCACAGGTTGAGAACCACTGCTTTATTTTAGTCTGCCATTCTCAGGGGCAGCGGTTTTACTGGCCTGGTACCTCAAGCCGACAACCAAGAATGGCCATCGTACCTGGCCTTTCTGGAATTTGAACATATAGCTCCCCCGGGGGTCATCTCCAACTTCCCTGCTGCTCCTTTTCTTGTCTTTCACCAACGTTTGCCTTGTCCACAGCACCCTTGTAAGGAACAGTGAAAGACCTACCATAACCCGATTGGGGTGGCCCTGGGTCCGGGTATGTGGCTCAGCAGACAGAGCTTAGACTGGTCTGCAGCCCTCTGAGCGCACTTAGCCTGGTGCCAGGGGACCTGAACGCCTTGTGCAGTTATATAGGCCGAGGCCCAGGGTGGTCCCCGGCCTCGCTCCTCATCTTGCTGCACCTTCCACGGCCACAGTTCAGCATGCCTTACCTAATTTCTAGACTTTTCATATGTCTCCTGGAGTTCTTGCCTTTGCTTTCCTGTAGGAAGCCCAAAGTTGTCAAGTAGAGTTCAGATACCCCTGCCCCTAATTATGCTGGGTTTTCTGAGGTCCTTCTCCTGGTTCAGTGCTTCTTAGACTTTTTTCACACACAATCATTTGTGACCTAAGTACTTTTTATGCGACCGTAGGGGTATGTGTATATGTATCAAATTTTATTACTAATAAATCACTAACTTATTTTAATATAATTCTTTGGTGTGCATATAAAACCAAGGTGAGTTTCACACTGATGATGGAGGTGCTGGCTTATTTTTGCAGAATTAAATGTTGGCTGAATACTAGCTGTCACAGGGCACATTTCTTAAAGTTGCAACCGCAGCATTTCTTAGAGTTGATCAATACTTTGGTTTCATAATCTCCAAAGCTGAGCATGACGCTTTGCATAACTATGGGGTGAAAGACTGAAGTGGGCTAGTGAGATGTCTTATCAGATAAGGGCACTTGGGAAGCGGTGTGCACGTGCACACACAAATATAACAAACTGTAAAAAAACAAAAACCTTTCTGTAGGAGAAGTACATCTAGGGCCATTTCAGAAACTGCTGAAGAGCCAGGTGTGTTGCTCATTCCTTTACTCCCAGAAAGAGGCAGGAAGATCTCTGTGAGTTCCGGGCCAGCCAGGGCTACAAAGTGAGAGCATATGTCAAACAAAAACAAAAAAACAAAAACAAACGGAAAATGTCAGGAATTCTCTTTTAATCCCAAGTCAAAGGTCATTTAATCATTTTTTATATGAAATGCAAGCCAGCAACTCAAACAGCAATCTTTAAAATCAAACATTCTAACACAATAAAAAAAAAAATCTAGTGATATACTCGTTTGAAAATGATAGGAGGTATTTAAAACGGTTTTGAAATGAAACTAAATAAAACAAGATTATATTTCAGTAGGAGCAGAACGGCTCGTATACACAATAAATCGTGGCAGTTTGTAGTATCCAACAGTGCGTACTCTATTGATAAAGTGTCTCAGACGGTGTTTGTCCATGTTGCCTGCTTTGACAGCATAGTCAGGGCAGCGTTGTTCACATCCTGTTTCTGATAGCAGGCTGCAATGATGCCGTATCAGGCCACACAGGGTCCCAGCTCAGATTCATTGAAGGCTGGATTTGTAATGAGCTTGGGTCATCTCCTGTTCAGAAACCTTTTACAGTTGCCAATTTAAAAAAAAAAAAAAAAAAAAAAATGAAGCTTTTTTTTTTTTTTTTTAATTTATGTGTGTGGGTGTTTTTATTTGTACTGTAGGGTCCGAAAATGACTTACACGACTCAGACTCCGAGAATATGCAAAAACAAGAGCAGATTTTTATTAAGCGACGCGGTCCAGCATGCAGGGGTCAACCAACCATTCTAGAAAACGGCAACTTGAAATAAAGCCGCTCAGGCCTTTTAATCTCTATTCTGATTGGGGCGCGGGGCGAGGGGGCGGGGAGGGATGAGCAGTTACATGAGGCGTGAGTTGATTGGTCGGGCCCCGTGGCGGGTCATCTCAAGCAGCAGTTTCTGGGCCTTTCAGCCATGTTGGTCGCACTTGTAGCTGATTGGCTCAGTTACCCTGGACCTTTCACCGGCTACTCTCTTGGGCCAACATGGAGTCTAGAGACAAAAGGAATCTTTTGACCCTCTCTGGCCCTCTCAGTAGGTATGTTTCGTACCACATCAGAGAGCCCATGGAGGCCAGAAAGCATCAGATCCGCTGGAACTAAAGTTACAGATGGTTGTGAGCCACGATGTGGTTTGTGGGAATTGAACCCGGGTTCTCCGGGAGAGCAGCCAGTACTCTAAACCGCTGAGCCATCTCTCCAGCCCGTGATGCAAAATTTTTCGTGACGGCCTCATCCCACCACCAGCTGTATTATTCCATATGGGGTTAAAACCTACAATTTTAAAAGCTGGGTCTTGGTTAATGACTTCATCTTTTATCCTCCAGTTCAACTGAAAGTTTCGAGGTTATCTTCGCTTCTTCCCTCTCCACAATCCAAGGCGTTCTACTATAATAGCATTCTGACTAATTCCCTGGCTCCAGAACCTCTCCCTCCCCGTAGCCACCAGATTTTGCTTAACACAGATCTGAGAATATTGCTCCTTTGTTCAAACATATGTTTGACTTCTAATTAAGCACAGAATAAAGTACAGATGCGCAGGTGTGGCATATAAAACCTTTTATACCCCAGCCTCAACCTCCTTTCCTGGTCCTGCACCTTGCTTCTGATCTCAGCACAGTCCTCGCTTTTAACCACATCAGATTGTGATGCTCAGAGGTCTGTCTGCATTTGATGTCACTGCTCTCATGTTTTGTGTCTGGCTTGCTACCCTGAATGCCCTCTCTCTGTGTCTTGTAATATTCCATCCACTCTTCAAGACGATCATCACGTGTCTTTTCTCTTTGTGTACTGAGGACTAAACCCACCGTCCTCATGCACGCTAAGCAAGTGTCCTGCTCTCCAGTGAAGCCTCATCCCCCTTCCCCGAGCGTTCGGCTCTCCCTACAGGTGCTGCTTATATAGAGCTACTGTGTGGTAATATGCGTTAGGCTGCTTGGTTTCCCCATCACATTTTTAAAAGGATTTTATGTTTTAATGTGTGTGTGTGTGTGTCTGTGTGTATATGTTCACATGGGATGAGCGCCCGTGGTAGCCAGATGGAAGTGTTGGATCCCCCGGACTGGACTTACAGTTTTCAGACCTACAGTTTCCAGGGGACCGAACTTGCGTCCCCTGGAAAAGCAGCCAGTGCTCTTATCTGTTGAGCCAGCTCTCAGGCCCAGGTCATGAGTTTCTTGAGGACAAGATTAAAGCTTTTAATCTTCATACCATCAGAAGCTTGCTGAGGACCTGTTGTTCCGTAGATGTAGAGTAAGATTTTATGATTTGAGCCGGGTGCAGTGGTGCGCGCCTGCAATCCCAGCACTGAGGAGGTAGAGGGTTATGGTTGGAATTGGGCAGGACGTTTAAACATCATTTCGTGAAAGGACCTATGATTTTTTTTCAGCATGAGTTTTAGCTTGTTTCTCTTTTTCAAAAAATGAAAAGAAAAAAAAAATCTCAGAACAGGGTAGTTGAGGGGCACTCTTGGAGATGGTTGCTATGTCGAATTGCCAGCCTTTGGCTACGTCTCTCAGGGACACAGAGACTGAATTCTCCAACGACAGATGGGTGTCTGCATGTGGCTTTTTCCAGACATCAGAGTTCCTCTGATCTAAGGATGATGAACAGTTTAAGACTTAGATTCAAGGCTCCACGGAAAATCTGAATAGTAAGGTTACAGTGTGCAGCTGTGTTTATTTTATATACAGTGCACGCCCCCTCCCTCCAAACTTGAAAAACTGATTCGTTATCTTGAAGGGGGTGTGTGTCATTTGCAGGTTTTGTACATATTGGGGGAGGAGGGGGGAGCTACGTAAAACTGACCTAGCCATTCTCCTTAGCCCAAGCTGGGTACAGCAGGAGCCACTCATGAGCGTCGAGAAGCCAAGAATGTGTAGATGAAATGAGCAGATGTGTATTTGTAGAGCCGTGGCAGTAGCTTACAGGTGGGTGGGGAAAAGATTGGTTCCAAAATCCTTTCAAATACAACGACTTTGGTCTTACTACAATCCAAGCAACAAGTTGCCACTGAAAACATGAACAGATTGGTCAGCTAAGTGACTCTAGCAAACGCCTTTGGGTGGATTTCTTGAGACCTGCCCACCCACCCTGAGGTCCCGGGCCTAATTTTGGGCCTCCCCTCCCCAGTTCCTTTCCACCGTCTGGAGCCTCCTTCTGGCTCCTGAAAAGAGTTCGGGGTGTCATTTTCCCCAGTGCTAGAATGTGAGGGAAACCCTTCGCCTCCTTCCTTTAGGAGCTCGGGATCCCGGGCGGGAGCCCTTGTAGGCAGGAAGAGGGCTGCCAGCTGGCGGAGGGCGCCGCCGAGGCGAAGGGTGAGCAATGCCGGCAACTGCGGCCGCAAACGTGGGTGGCTCGGCCGGGCCGCGCCGGGGTTAGGGTGCTGGCCCCACCGACAGGGAGGCCGCCCCCGTCGGCCCTCCCCCGGGCGGGGCCAGCCCCGACGGCGCTGACTCAGCAACGCGAGGGGGGAGTTTTGTCCCTCCGCGGACCCCGTTTCTCTCGGCCACCATTGAGCGGGTTTCCTTTTTCCGGCGCTCAGGGTGCGGGAACCAGGTCCGGCCAGCTAGGCTGCGGGGCTGTAGCGTAACCCCAGAGCTCACCCGAGGACCCCGGAAACTAACGTTCCCCCGCGAGGCAGCGTGGGCACCATGAACAACGCGGGTGAGGCGCCGCTCCTCCCGCGAGTGCTCCCCGGGGTCCTCTCCCGGGCTCCGCGGACCCGGGAGGCCCGGCGGCGTGAAAGGCCGTGGGCTGTCGGGGTGAGACCTAGGCGAGGGCGGGGATGTCGCCCTCCCGGAGGGCCGGAGGGTGTCAGGAGGGAGACGGACGGCATCTTGCGGGGAGGACACCGGGGGAGGGCTTTCTGCCTTCAGTGCGCTCCAGGATGCTCTTGCGAAGTTAAATCCAGGACCTACAGTGACCCCAGCCTAAAGCTACCCCATCAGCCTCTTGGGGGGCTGGTGGTGGTGGAGGAGGGAGGTGTTGTTATTATAATGGCGTTTGATCTCCCCACAGGACTAAATTCGGAGAAGGTAGCCGCCCTGATCCAGAAACTAAATTCTGACCCTCAGTTCGTACTTGCCCAGAATGTCGGGACCACCCACGATCTGCTGGACATCTGTCTGAGGAGGGCCACGGTCCAGGGTGCTCAGCATGTGTTCCAGCACGTTGTGCCTCAGGAAGGCAAGCCAGTCACCAACCAGAAGAGCTCTGGTGAGGTCTTCGACTTCTTACCTACTTTACTGTTTTGTTGTCCTAAAAATGGCCTTGGGATAAGAGAGCTTTGTTAACACTCTGGAAGAACTTGGCAGTAAACCAGAGAATAGGTACAAGAAAACGCAGGCCCAAGAACATCATTGCCTTTGCTTTCCTGTTCTATGGCCTGATAGCATTTAGTTTGAACACTAAAGAGACAGCTAGATGATGGGCATTGACTGTACATCACCGTGTTGTTTTGATGTTCTGTGATGTTGGATGTGTGCGGTTTGTTCTCATGCAGTTTTTATCTTAACAGTTCATCTAGAACAAGCAGACGCTAGAAACAGCTTATAGGGGCGAGGGTGCGCACAGATAAACTTAAAGCACAGATGAGCTATGTACTGACACAGATTTGGCCTGGGCCTTTGGTCACAAATAGTCCATGCAAAAATATCCAAACCCTAGACTGCCCTAAAATCCAAATGTATAAAATGGAAAAACTTAATGCAATTACAACAAAATGCCATCGACTCTTTTTAAATGTGCTCTGTGTTTGCCGCTGGAGTTACTGTGCTCATAGGTCAGTTCCTATCAGTAGGCTACTTAAGTTCTCATTCCTTGGTGCCTGAGAATCTTGTTTTGCTGTCCACTGTCCAGTTACCACTGTTAGAAATACATCTACACTAAGGGATTGGCTATCCAGGACTCTAAATAGGAGAAATATTCTCACAACAAAACTGAACTAAAGGAAACTTGCATTCTTTGTCTTTATTTGGAAACTACTCCAAGTCCATGTGTATTCATTAGAAAATACATTATTGCTACGTAAAGCAACTCAAAACTCAAAGGATACATTTAACATGGGAAATGTTTTGCTATTTGTAAATTATGCCTTAGCAAAATTGATTTAAAATTTTTTTTTTCAAAACAAGGTCTCTCTGTGTAGGCTTGGCTGCCCTGGACTCACTTTGTAGATCCAGCTGGCTTTGAACTCACAGAGATCCCCCTGCCTCTGCCTCCCTGAGTCTGGGATCACAGGCAGGCTACACAACACCTGACTTGATTTTTAAAATTTAAAGTAAAAAAATCATGACCTTGCAGAAATCTTTTTTTGCAGTAGAAAGTGCTTATCTAGCAGGCCCAGATCCTTAGTTGAGAAGTACTTGGGATGGCGTGGTCTGCAGGCTCCAGACTGTCTAGTATACATGTCACGATAGTCTTGCATGTTCTAATCACAGGCTCCCAGAGCAAGCTTGGAAAGGTTAATCCAGGACAGGTCAGGTCTTAAGTGGTGTATCACTTTAATTTATTCCAAATACTAATAGTATAAGAGGGATATCATTTGCTTCTATGAAGTATTTGTCTTAAGAGTGCACCCAAAATTAGCAGAAATAGGAGGAAGTGTGCAGGAAGAGGTAGAACACATTCAAGCCTAAAACAAAGATGACCATTCAGAAACACAATTTTATTTTTTCTTTGTTACAAAATCATTTTTGTTCAGTGTAGAAAATCTGCAAAGTACCAGAAGGAGAATAATTTTTCTGTTTATCATCAAGTCTTTTTTCTCTGTCCGAGTGTTTTTAATAAGAGATCATACTTTAAGAATTTTTATATGTGCCTTTTATAGCCCTTTTCATTTGTTCATATGTTGTAGGCATGGTTATTTATATCTGTGTTATTTATCCAAGTATCTCAAACGTTTCTCTTTGAATTTTCCTCCAGAAGAGTGTTACTCTTAATTCAAGGCCCCACGAAGGCTTCCAGTGTTGTGGCTCATCTTGTAGTAGAGTTGTGCACTCCCAGGTTACCCCAGTCCATACTAGTTTGGAATGTTTAGAGAGATTAGCTCCCATCAAATTTTGAAAAGCAGAATATTTGAACATTCTAAAAACATGACTTCACATAGAAATGTTGGGTATCAGTGGAAATAGACCTTTAAAAACACGCTTAAATTGATAAAGTGGTAAATTGCAGAAGCTCTGATTATGCATTTGCAGGGCAAATAAAGACATGATTATGTTCTCAATGCTTATCATAAAGTCTTCAGGGACAGCATCTTATGCATGGGTTTAAAATTTTGCTTTATTAGAAACAGCAAATTGGCAGAATGATGGTGTGTTGTGGTTGAAAATGTGGATATAATGATAGCAGAGATACTGATGGCCAGGTACATAGAAAGAGTGTGAAACTGTGAAAACAGAGTGGACAAGTAGAAAATCGTCCTGGGTAGCCGATGATGACCTTGAACCTCTCATCCTCTTGCCTCCATTTCCCAAGTGTTGGGCGTTGGGATTATACTGGTGTTGGTTATGAGGTGCTGGTTATGAGGTTATAAGGGTGAATCCAGGATTTATTGCACGCTAGTTAAGCATTCCACCAGCTGAACAACATCTCCATCCTGGAACAATGGTGCTTCTAAATTTACTGTGTTGATATGATTTTATTGTTGTTAGCATATTTTAAGGGGACAATATTTTATTGTTTCATTTATGTCTTAATTTTTAAATTGTATATATTTTAACTCTTGGGCTGAAGTGATCCTTCTGCTTCCCCCCTTCCAAACTTATTTGTGTTTAAATATTTATATAACCCTGTTAGTCAAAGATCTCCTTTAAAAACAACTCATTATTGGGAAAATAGCTTATGTTAAGTTTAGCACTCTCTGTAGGATGCACCGTCCATTCCAACTTAGGGTTTTTGCTCATTCCAAATTAAGATTTTGATTTCCAAATCATTCTCAGGTGATCTATATCTGCTTAACCCTCTGTTCAGAATGTTTATTTTTCCAAGTCTTTGCCAATTTGGGCATTATCAAGAAGAAAAAGTATGTCCCACTGTACTAATGTCTTATGAAGAACTTAAAAAACAAAAACATCTTTCCCTTTTTTCTGTGTCCTTTTTGGATATCCTGCAATCTGTTCATGCTCTCTGGTCATATTTTTAGTGTTTGTAGGCTGTCCTGGACTCACTACACTATCCAGGCTGACCTTGAACTCATGGCAGTCTTCTTACCTCAGCCTCCTAAGTCCTGGGGTTACAGTTAGGAGCCACCATGCCCAACCTAAAAGGGTTTTGTTTGTGTGCATGTGTTTGTTAAAACTACTAAAGTTATCTCTGGGGGCTGGAGAGATGGCTCAGAGGTTAAGAGCACTGGCTGCTCTTCCAGAGGTCCTGAGTTCAATTCCCAGCAACCACATAGTGGCTCACAGAACTTGTGTCTGTGTGACGACATGTCTTTTGTTTTGCTTTGGATTTAATATTTATTTCCTGGGCTGAGAATGTAGCTAAGTTGGTAAAATGCCTAGCATGCACAAATTGCTAGTACCGCATAAAACCAAGCATGGCGGCACATCCTAGTACTTGGGACATGAAGCAGGAGGATTAGGAGTTTAAGGCCACCCTACCTATATATAATACTAGGTTCCAGGACAGTGTAGGCCACATGATGCTCTATCTCAAAAACAAATGCATTTAATATTTCTGTTATTTCTTATCTAGTCTTACTGCCTAGACCTTATTAAGGATTTGGTGTTAGGAAGTACAGTTGGAGCACTGTGATCTATAAACAGTCATAACTTCCTGGTTTGCTTTCTCATTTCAGGACGATGCTGGATCTTTTCTTGTTTGAATGTTATGAGACTTCCATTCATGAAAAAATTTAATATTGAAGAGTTTGAGTTTAGTCAATCTTACCTGTTTTTTTGGGACAAGGTAGGGGACTGACCTCACATGATTTCCTTTTGTTTTAATAGCAGCCTACTTAAGGGCAGCCTTTATATTATTTTGCTTTTCTCATTACAGTATACCTTTTTAGTATAGATATGATACCATCCTGATTTCCCCAGTATCAGAAGTCTGTTTTGTTGAAGGCAGAAGGACATTTCCTTCTCTTGCTTTTGTGGTGCTAGGGTCAGAGCCAGGGTTTCTGGCATGCTGTTGATGCAGCTCTAACCTTGAACTCTAGCCCCACAGCAGCTTTCTGTTTGGTAGGTGGCTGTGTTCTCTGAGGAAATAGCACATCTGTTGACTCACTGTTTGTGATCTCTTTATTTAAAATATATAACTTTGTTTTTAGCAGTTTCCCTTTTTACCATCTTTACTTAGGTCATCTGATCTTTTAAGCACCCAGTTTCTTCATTTGGTAGCACTTTTCTGGGGAAAAAAAAAGCAATAAACATTTTTATTTCGTTTGAAAACCTTTAAACTATAACTGTTTATTAAATGTTTACTGATTAAAGACTCTAAAATAACAGGATTTATTTCAACATTGGAGTGTATATGCAGCTCACAGATGCAGTGTGTTGAAATACATATGCACGTATAAGAAAAGACTACAGATATTCTTTTGAAGCCAAATACTGATACTTAATTACCAACTTCAGTTTTTAAAAACTTACTATATCCGGGCTTGTGGGGGGATACAAAATGAATAAAGTGTAATTAATAATAAAAAAAACCCAAAACTTACTATATCAAATCCTGTAATAGGCCTTTAATTTTGTTTATCTTCTCTTACTTTAGGTTGAACGCTGTTATTTCTTCTTGAATGCTTTTGTGGACACCGCCCAGAAAAAAGAGCCTGAAGACGGGAGACTAGTGCAGTATTTGCTGATGAACCCTACAAATGATGGTGGACAGTGGGATATGCTGGTCAATATTGTTGGTAAGAGCTCGTCCCTAAGAGAATCGCAAGCTCTGCAGTTAGAGATGGGCCATTTCTTTTGTGGTTATGTACAGAGTGAAACCGTCTTCCAAGAAGGCTGCCTGGTTAGCTGTATGAGCCTTTACTACTTATTATCACTTGTGAAGTCCGTTTCTTTAAATAACTGATAAAGAAATAGATATATGAAGGCTTGGTTGGAGAAGAATTAATTAGGAGTAACTTCCCGTTTATTAAAAAAAAAAAAAAAAAAGAGCTAGAGCTCAGTGGCTAAGAGCACTGGCTGCCCTTGCAGAGGACCTGGGCTTGATTTCTAGCACCCACATGTGCCCGTAACCATCTGTAACTCCAATTCCAGGGTATTAAACACCCTCTTCTAGCTTTCACATGGTGCACAGACATACATGCAGGCGAAATGTCTATACACACTAAAATACTTTTAAAGAAAGCACTGAGGAACCAGGAAGCACAGTTTGGGACTGAAGAGATGGGTAAGCAGCAAGTCCTGCTGTTACGGAAAACCCAGGGTAAGGTGGCAGCACCTGTGTGTGGCTTACAACTGTCTGCAACTCCAGACAGTCTTCCGGCTTCTTCAGGCACACACTTGGCGCACATAAATAAGTGCAGGCAAAACACTCCGAGAATAAAAATAAATCTGAAAAAGAAAGGGAACGTTGTGGAGGTGGAGGTCAGCGATAGGGCGCTTGCCTGGTGTGCCCACAGTCTGGGCTGGGTCCCTAGCAGCACAAACAACAGCAACAAACCAACAGTGAGCAAGCAGACAAAACCCTGATTTTGTTTGAAAACATCCTTACCCAAACATTTTCTTTTGGGAGAATCGATGCTGAGTACTTTAAAGTGGATAGGTGAAAGTACTAGAATTAACTAAAAGGTAGGTAACTGTGCATATTTAAAAAAAAAAAAAAGTCTGTTTAAGGTCTGGAGGTAGAGTTCAGTAGTAAGGCACTTTGCTCAGTGTGCTTGAGGCCCTAGGTTCAGTCCTCACAGGTGAACAAACCAATAAGCCTGGTAATGTCTAGGGTAGGGATGAGGTTCAGTGGGTAGACTGTTGCCTGGAATGCACAAAGCTCTTGTGCATTGAATAAACCAGGTCTAGAGGTATGTGCCCATAATCCCAAGACCAGAAGTTGAAGGTTATTCTTAGCCACATAGGGAGTTTGAGGCCAGCCTGAGCTACATGAAGCCTGTTCTCAAACAAGTAAACAAAACCTCATCTACAAGCCTATTTTAAAGCAGCCAATAATTTCACCAGGATTTCTAATACTAGAATTTATTTTCATCTTATTGAACACTAAAATTTATTGTCTTTTAGAAAAATATGGTGTTGTCCCTAAGAAATGCTTCCCAGAATCTCACACGACAGAGGCAAGCAGAAGAATGAATGATATTCTGAATCACAAGGTACAGAATATGAGTAGAAGGGACTGGGCTAGTTCACTTGACATTAAAACTGTAACTGGTGTTTTGTTTTGTTTTATTATTTATTTATTTATTTATTTATTTATTTATTTATTTATTTATTTATTTTGAGGCAGGGTTTCTTTGTGTAGCCCTGGCTGTCCTGGAACTCACTTTGTAGACCAGGCAGGTTTGGATCTCAGAGACCCACCTACCTCTGCCTCCCTAGTGCTGGGGTCAAAGGCATGTGCCACTGCCTGGCCTATAGCTATTTTTTTGTTGTTGTTTATTTGTTGTTGTTGTTTTTTAAGAGACAAAATAACTATTGAAATCAAGGTCTGTCAAAAGCAGTGTGGCTATACATTAACCTCAAGAAATCATTAAGATTACTGTGCTCTGTTTCTGTTGAGTGTAGTGTTTTCTCATACATATTCAAGGAAAAATGTCCTGGGTTCAGTTAACATGGGTCTCACACAGACAGGCCTCTGTGCGTGTCTGCCCCTAATAGTCGGACTGAGCCTACTTCGTGCACTAGCAAAAGCGAGCAGCACAGTCTGTAAGCCTTCCTGGAGAGCTGTAGTTTGTTCTTGGGCTCACCCAGACCACATCAGTGTGGTTCAGCCACCCACGGAGGACTTGGTGTAGTCACTCAACTGCTTTTTATGGCTTAAGTAACCTTAATGAATCATTTCTCCTCCACATTTTCCCAGAGATGGTTATAAGCCTTGTGTGGTTGCGCTCTGCTTGCCAGATCTCTTTTTTGAGAACTGGGAGTTGCCAAAATCTGCCCTTATCTACAAGGCTGAAAGTAGATCTGTTATCCCCAGGGAAAAGAGTGCATTTAAAAATAAGCATAAATACGCTTTTCCAATATTAGACTGTTTTCTACCCAGGAAACTCTGGGGACTTTTATCCAAAGGCTAAAGGATTACAAAGCTTTGGATTTTATTTTGAGCAAGAACAAGTCACTTTAGCCCTGTAGTTCAGTTTCAGAATCTCCTTCATGTTGGGCCTCTCTCAAAAGTGAAAGAGACAAAAGCCATGTTGGAGGTTGATGCAGTCATGGTCATAGTGATTGGCAGAGAAGGTAATGTTGACGACAAGCAGAATAAGAATGTGTGAGAGTGCTCAGTGTGGTGAAGGCCTGTCTCCTCTCCTCTGAGGGTGGTGGGCCCTGGAAGCGGATGTTCTCCCCAACACACAGAAGGGCCTGGCATCACAGAGGAAGATCAGTTCCGCCCAGTGTTCTTTGGGAATAATCCACATTTTGTCTCCTTATTGAACTATTTTTCACTATGTGTTTAAGAGGACCATTTGGAGAAAATCATTTGTTTTTATAAACTTTGCCCAGGGTATTAGCTAGTGGTGATCTGTTAGGCTTTTTAACAGCTTGTGTAACTACTGAAATGCTGAATAAGTTTCTATCATAGATGAGAGAGTTCTGTTTACGACTGCGGAACCTGGTACACAGCGGAGCGACCAAAGGGGAGATCTCATCTACACAAGATGCTATGATGGAGGAGGTAATGATAAGAATTATGTGGATTTTTGTGGCTTGTCTAAAAGGCTCAGAGTATCCTGCTAAATCAATTATGGAATGCAGCCACCACAGTAAATATCTAATTGAATGAAAGCTACTAATTTTTCTCTTAAGAGGTATAGACAAAAGGATCAGGAGTTCAAGGTCATCCTTGCTGTATAATCTCGGCTACAGAATACCATGTCTCAACAAAACAGAACAACAAAAACTGCTTATTTTAAAGCTGAAAAAAAAATTGACACTTGCTTGCATTTTAAAGTTTTGTACTAAGATTTCCTAATTCGTAGTTTAGGTTCTCTATAAGAGCTGTCTATTATGCATTGTATAAATAATACCTTCTGTGAGTTGGCACTGAGGGAATAAAGATGAGAAGGTAAGTTTCCGCTCTCCAAAGCTCAGTTTTTGTGTGGTGTTCTCTCCTAACCTCCCCTCTCCCAGTCCCCTCTTCCAGATGTAGGGCCTCATGTATGCTCTATCACCAAGCTGTGGGAAAAAGAAAAACCATGAATAATGATAATAGATTCTGTGCTAGATGTGTGAGGGAGAGTTCTGTGGCCATGGGGCGGGGATGACTAATTCGGGTTATGTAGGGAAAGTATTTGAACCAGCAGTAGGGATTTCCTGGGTGACTAGCAAGGACGGTCAGCCTAGGCAGAGGAGACTGGGCAGTAGAGTGGGCTGTGAGGATCTTGGCTACACAGCAGACTGTTTGGGTTTATTCTGCCAGAATAACAGTGAGGAGCTGCTGATTCTTCTAGCGGTTAATCTGTACAAAACACTTGAAACATTTAAGGGTAAAATTTTAAATTTAAAATTAAAAGTTGCCAGATAGGTGGAGTTAACAGTATTTATTATCAAGGCAGATAAGAATCTTTACTACTAATATCTGTATTTAGGACTAATAGATGTGAAGCTGAAATTCTCTGTTGAAAGAACAGATGTTACCTTCTCTAGCCTGTGGGCTCATTGGTGAAGCCACGGGTAAGATGGGATATGGTGTGGCTTAACATTTTGTTACTTGAGTGGAGAACATGACTGTCTAAGGGAGTCAGTGTGGCCTAGAGGAGCATGTCTACAGAGCCAGGCTGATGGCTTTCCTGCTCAGCTATGTGACCTGGGACAACTTCCTTAATCACCCAAGTCTTGGGTTGTTCGTGGGTTACATACCCAGTGGTTGACACGATAGCTCTTTCTTACACGTTAGAACAGGGGAATCGCAGCACTTACTTGCTAAGTGTATTTAAATTATATTCGACTTTCTTAAATGTTGTATTGAAGAACAGTATCAGGATGGGGGAGAGAACCTTGAAAGTTAGTTACATTCTGACTTGGTTACCTACATCCTGTTATCTTGGGTAGCTCTAACCTGAGACTCAGTTTGAGTTAAAATACTTCTCTGCTTGGAATGGTGGGAAAGTAGGGAATGTCTGGGAGGTCAAATAAGGAATTAAATTTCAGAATGCAAGGTGCTAGTGTCTTGCACATAGCAAACATTCAGTAACCGTTCGTTGCCTTCTCTTCCTGTTTGGAATGATGACTTTTGTTGAGGCCACCTTTCCTGACAGTTTGCATTAACTCGTGATGAGGTTAAGGTAGTGGGGATGTAGGGAGAGATGAAGGCTGTACAATCAGGGGTCATCCAGTGACTCAGCAGGTACGGAGGCATGCCTCCCAGCCTGATTTCCTAAGGCCGGTCTTTGGGCCCCACGTGGTGGAAGGGAAAGATGGATTTCTGCTGGTTATCCTGTGATCTTCACACATGCATGCACAAATAAGTAAGTGAATGGAATAATTTTTAAAAGATTGTATTAATCATTATAGAAAAGGTCCGGATGGTACTTCTTTTTCTTAGAGATTTATTTTTACTTTATGAGTGTTTTGCCTGCACGTAGGTGAGTGCCAGAAGTGCGGTGCAGTGGCCGCAGAGGCCGGGAGAGTGCATCAGGCGCTCTGAAAGTGGAGTTAGAGACATTTGTGAGCTGCTGTGTGGGTGGCTGCTCTCAAACTGCCCAAGCTGTCTCTCCAGCCTCCAGACAGACTTATTACAGATCATAAGTATCATAGTGGCCTGTGGTATTTGCCTTAATGATCCTTGGATTAATAATATGTCTTAAGGTTTATGTTGTAACTGTGGGATTAGTAAAGGAAAATAAATGATACAGAGTTAGAGCCATGCAGTGCATTTTTACATGTTTTGTTTTCTCTCCTACTCCTACTTTGAAATTTAAAGATACTACTCTACCATGTCCTGAGTATCGGTATTTTGTAGGATTGTTTACTTAGTGATTTATTTTATCTGTTCACTACAGAATCTGTGTGGTAGGTTTTTAAATTTTTACAGTCTTTTAAATAACTTATTATTGGACCTGACTCTTTGGTAATGAAGAGTCTAGCTTCACTTAAAGCCACAAATTAGTACCTACATTTTACCCAGCCATGGGCAAGTCTAAATGATGACTTCAGTGAATAACCATGAAGCCAACATAGCTTGAATGGAGCTTGTTTATGCCAAAGGCATTCCTTCAGAGAGGAGTGTAGGTGGTTTGTGAACGTGATAGATTGCAGATCTGTTTTGGAACCATGTTGCCTCTTCAATTACAGGTGTTCTCTGTGCTCACTCTTTATGGCTCCAGATCTTTTAGGATTATTAATGTACTCCCAAAATTTGCTCTGTTAAAAACAAAGGCCAAAGTTAAGACTGGTCAGGGCCATAAAAAAGAACAGGAAGTAGTTTTGATGACTTAGGAAACTCTCTAGTCGTGGTTCTTAAAAACACTGTTGGCTGGAGAGTTGGCTCAGTGGTCAGGAGCACTGGCTGCTTTTCCAGAGGACCCAGGCTCAGTTCCTAGCACCCACATGATAGTTCATAGCCATCTGTAATTCCACCTCCAGGAGGTCCTATACCCTTTTCTGACCTCTGGACACCAGGCACACATGTGGCAAATGCTCATGCAAATAAAATAAAAATAAATAAACCTACCAAGTGGTGTGGTACACACCTCTAATCTCAGGACTCAGGAGACAGAGGCAGGCAGATCTCTGAGCTTGAGGCCAACCTGATCTACAAAGTGAGTTCCGTTATGGCCAGGGCCACACAGAGAAACCCTGACTCAAAAAACCAAAAATAAACAAACAAACCTTAAAACACTGAACCAAAGATATAGCTCAGTGGCATAGTGTTTGCCCAACATACTTAAGGTATTGAGTGTCCAAAGAACAGAAGTAGGAGGAGCTGGTAATGCACATTCCAAAATATCTGGGGATTACACTAATGTCCATTCCTTTTGTCAGTGACAATTAGATTTGAGCCAAACTGATAGGTAAACAATATTATCTCAATATATATGATTTTGGGTAAGGTGGGTATTTTTATAAACTATATTAATATCCTAAAATTATCTTTAGATGCTTTTAATTTTTGTGTGTATATATCTGTGCCTGAGTGAATGTATGTGTATGCAGGAGCCTGCAGGGATCACAAGAGGCTGGTGAATCCCCTAGAACTGGAGTTACAAGTAGTTGCGCCCTCCACAAGAGCAGCAAGTGCTTTTCACTGTTGGAACTACCTCTCCAGGCCCTAAATTCCTTACGTGTCTGTGTGTGCTTATGTGTGTGAGAGTACAGGTTCTGAGTTACCAGAAGAGGGTGTCAGATGAGATCCATACGGATGGGTATAAAGCACTTGCTGTGGGAGAGGGGAACCTAAGTCAGGTCTTCTACAAGTACAGCAAGCACTCTTAACCACTGATGCATCTTTGCAGCCCCAGGATTCAGATTTACCTGTTTGCATCGCTCTTGCTGAGGTTAAATCTGAGCTGAGCTAAAAGTAACAAGAGTGAGCTAGTCAGGGGACGGCAGGGACAAATGCCCATGATGGGAGAGGTTGGTGGTCCAGAGTAAGAGAAAGAAGGCACTGTGGCTGGAGCCTGGGAAGTGAGGATGGGATGGAACAGATGGCAGAGGAAATGGGACCTGGCTTCATGTAGGCCCCAGAGCTGTGGTGAAGAGCTTGCATCTTGTTCTAAGTAAGGTAGCTTTTAGGGACTTTAAGCCAATATTTTGTTAAAAATCTTTACTTTGAAGCTAGGCATAGTGGCACACATCTGTAATTGTGGTACTAGGGAGGCTGGCACAGAAGAATCACAAGATTGAGGCCAGTAGAGGTATAGAAGACCCCGTTTCAAGGAAGGGGTGTGTGTGTGTGTGTGTGTGTGTGTGTGTGTGTGTGTGTGTGTGTGTGTGTGTAGGAGAGAGAGACGGAGATAGAGAGACATCTTTACTATGGGTGTTTTGAGAGCAGACTGTAAAACAGAGAAACCAGGTGGAAAGTTAATTGTAACCACATAGGCAAGAGATTATGGAAGTTTGGGCAAGGTTCATGAGAGAATGGAGAGCAGTGACATCTCTGGGTTCATCTGGAAGGGATGCTGCTAGGGCTTGCCAATGAGCTCTGTGGAAGGCAAGGACAGGGATGTAATCATGTCTTGAGGGAAGATTGTAAATATGAGGGAAGGCTTTTTATCAGTTAAAGCAGGAATAGAGAAACAGTGTATGGGAAAGAATAATGTAAAGGAGAGAAATAATAATTGAGAAGATTTGAGAGTTGGGAAAGATATGGTCTAGTTAAAGTACCTATGAACTTTTAAAGCCTATGTAAAGTAGAAAATATAGATTGCTTGAGTCTGTTGTGGGTTGCATTTCTCATTCTTTTAATTCATATGCCTTTCTAGGAACAATCTCAAAACACTCTTTTGTTACCCCAGGAGCTTGTTAACTTTGTTGTTTTATTTTGTCTTGTTTTGTCCAGGCTGGCCTTGAACTCACAGAGATCCACCTACCTCTGCTTCCTGAGTGCTGGGATTACAGAGTGTGCACAACTATGCCTGGCTGCTTGTTAACCCCTAACATCCCAGAGAAGCATACACCCTGGTGTGCCTTACAATCAGTCTTTCTTGTCCAGCGATAGATATTGCCTTTAGGATGTTGTGCTCTTTTTACGTAGGTAATTATTTTTGTTTTAAAGCAGAGCTTGCCCTTCTCGTCTTCTCCACCAGGAAGCAGCAGAGGGGTTTTCCTCCTGTCCCCTTTCTCCGTGTTACTTAGTCACAAAGGTCCATTTGGTAATCCATTGAATTCTTGAACCACCATCAGAGTTCACTTCTTTATGAAGATGCTTGTGGCCAGACTAATCAATGGTTCATTTACCATTCCTACCAAAAGTAGGAAGTTCAAGTAATTGATTTCTTAAGAGCATTGTAGCAAGCTGGGCACTGCCATCCATACCTGTAAAGTCTACACTCTACACTTGAAGCTGAGGCAGGAGGATTGCAACTTAACAGCATTGTAGCTTTGTATTTTAGAATAATGGAAGTAAATAAGTTGCCATGCTTTAGATTTTTTGTTATTTCCTCAACAACCACTGCTTCTGAGATTAGGCCACCTCTATGTAGTTCCATATCTGGACTCTTCACATTTACCAGTTTTCTCTGAACTACTGTCTCCTTCTAACCTTTTGTTCATTTGCCATCTCCCCCTGGCTGGCTTTAAATTCTCTGGTTCTCAGCTCGGGAATATTTTCGACAGCCCTCCTCGGGTCATTTTTCCTCTCTCACCTGTCTAGCTTCTCTCTCTTCCAGATACAGCCATGTGCAAGAGAATTGGCACTGTCACACTTGTGTGTCTTTAAGCTGAGGGCCGGTGTTCTGACTCCTGTGCTTTCTGTGCCTTTTTCTCCTCCTTTCCTTATGCTGATTGTCATTTGCCATGTTAGACTTTGACAAGTCGATAAAAATAAATCTCTTTGCTAGGGGCAAATGGTTTTAGATGCCAATTAAAATAGGATTCCTTTTCAAAATTAGACTCAAAGCTTACACTCTGCCTCCTTAGAAGGTGGTTTACTCATTTTTATTTATGTGTACTGGTGTTTTGCCTATATGTTTGTGTAAGGGTATCAGTTCCCCTGAGACTAGAGTTACTGCTGTTTGGGGCCTGGGAATTGAACCCAGACCCTCTCAAAGAGCAGCCAGTCCCCTTAACTGGTGAGCCAAATCTCTAGCCCCCTTAGAAGATGTATTTAACTAAAGATAGAAATTAAATCTTTCTTATACAGATTTCTGCTTTTCTGAAGGGTTATAGGTTAATAGAAAAAGATTACACATTCTGAGAATGAATAATGTAAATTTCCAACTTAATTAGCAATTAAATCAATCAAGAATTAACAGCTAGATGGACTCAAGAGGCATGTGCTGCATGGCTTCTCTTGCCTGCCTTCTTCCAAAGGTGCGAGGGAAAAGGGTCTCAGTGGGTCGAAGACATAAGAGAACCTTTTCTAATAACATGTTACTGGGAAGAATAACTAAAAGCATTGACTTCTTTTTCTGAATCAATAAGACCACATAATTATTCGGGATTTGGGGAAGTTGAATCAGGTTCAGGGGTCTCTGTACTGTTCATCTCTCTGCCTTTAGCCTTCCATATTTTAGAAACCTACCTTGCCTAAGCCCATCCCCTTAACTGTTTCAGAACTCTTTTTTTAATCGGGTTGGCTTAGACCTTAGGTTGGCTCTGAAATCACAGTCACAGGGCTCAGGCAGTAAGTAGCTCTTTAGTGATGCGCCTGGCACTGTTCAGGCATTAGAGATTCAGCACTGGACAGAGCAGACAGGGATTGCAGCTCTGTGCAGTCTGCCTTCTAGTAGGCAGGGCCAAATGAAATGTGTAAAAGGGTGGTATCCCGTGGAGATAAAAGGGGCAGGAGAGATGCTGGCATGAGAGTGAGAATCGCAGAGTCACCAGTGCACTTGACCAGCGGCTCAGTGGTAGGTTCTAATGTGCAGTTAGTTCTGAGGAAAATGGCTGTGCTGCTGTGCACCTTCTGAGTCACGAATCAGGGGACACTCCTGCTTTGTCCACCAGAGGGCAGACTTGGATATGCAACATTAACTGTCACTTTCGTACCTTTTGTGTTATTTCAGAACAAAGACTTTTACATGTCAAGAAAAACTCTCCTGAACCTTAGAGATTATACTTTTGAAGATTTCTTAAAATTAAAGTTCATTTACTGTTTCTTAACTGGAGCCACATCACTTCCACATCGCTACAGATGGGCTCAAAGATAAATTTGGATAATTTATAGCATGTCTTAAGTTGAAGAAATTTTGTAGAGTCTAAGAGGAAGAACACTCAGCCTTATCATGTATATTTGATTAAAAGCTTCATATTTGTAAGGGGTGAGCAACTGACTATTGTCTTACAAAGAGGCTCACCTGAGGGTTTGGTTAGATAACAGAAATATGTAAAAGTTTTTAAGACTTTATTATCATTAGCATTAGTGTGTGTGTGTGTTTGTGTGTGATGTATTTGTGGATGTGCATGTGGCATAGTGCACGAATGGAGGCTAGAGTATGTGTTGGCCCAGTTGAGTCCTTCCATCTTTACGTGGGTTCTAAAAATAGAACCCAGATCCTCAGGCTTGTACAGCCAGTGTCCTTACCTGCTGAGCATCTTGCCCATGCCAGATTTTTTCTGGTGTGTGTGTGTTGCCTCGGTGCAGCTTTGGGAGGAGGTAGTTACTTAATACTTTTTACTTCAGGTATTCAGGTAGGAGAACAGAACATACTGTTAAGGTACAATACAATGAAACTTAGAGAGGAAAATGTCCTTATCTTTAAAATATGTTTAGAAATAATCAGGAATTTACATAGTTGTCTTAATCTTTCTTCTGTTTTGTTTTGCCAGAGCTTGGTGGATTTACTGCCTTTAGATAACTTGAGAGTTGACCAGAACAGTTTCACTGATACATAAGCATACATGTGTGTCAGCAGTTAATAGTTAAAACATACACATCATGGTCTCTGCCATAGTTCTCAGTGGCAGTGTCCCCATGGCAACAGAATCCTAAAGTTGCCTTCTGTAGCCTTTGCATTGAGCAAGTCCAAGATTATGTGTGGTCCATGTGAATCTCAAGCAAAGCTCATAGTCCATGGTTAGGGTAACTCATTGCAGTTGCTTGTAAGATGCTGGTCTCTGCTGTGTAGAAACCAGCTTGAGAGCGCAGCGTGAGAAGACAGGGATTGACGCTTGAGCCATGCCGCTCATAATGCACACAGTGAGGACTACTGAGAGATGCCTCTCTCTTGGAAGACAGGCAAGATGAAAGGCAAGCGTACCCTCTGTTACGAGTGAGCCTCCTATAAGGATAGCAGAATCACAACGCTAAAGAACAAATGCTTATATGCACAGGACATAGTGACAATCACAGGAGTCACAGAAGGAAGCCAGACAAATAGTGCTTTTGATTCCATTTGTATGAAGTCTAAGAGTAGGCAAGACTGACCCATGGAGTAGGAGTCAAATGATACCTACCTTAGGAAATTAGGTAACTTATTTACTAGAAAAGAGCCAGGAAACCCTTTTTAATGCATTCTTTTCTGGAGGGCGGCTACTTCCGTGTATGTTAAAACAGGGAATTGAACTATACAATTAAGAGTGGTGCACGCCATACCGCCTGGACATAGGAACAAAAAGTAAGAGAAGGAAATTAGGTCAATAGGTTGGATTTGTTAGGGGAGGTAATGGGCAAGCTTTATTGAATCTTTAACAGGGAAGTGACTCAAAATGGTGCTTCTAATATTACTTCCCCTGAGGTCATGTGGAGAGTGAGCCAGGTCTGTCATAAGCTCGGCATGGCCAAAGTAAATAGGGAGCATAAAGTGGCCATGATACAGTGGTCCTCTACCCCTCTTCCTCTTTTTTTTCCTTAACAGTGTGTGTGTGTGTGTGTGTGTGTGTGTGTGTGTGTGTACTTTTGCCTGTACACATGCATATGTGGGCACAAGCATTGTGTGACACAGGTGTGGAGGTCAGAGGACAAGTTACTGGTCCTTATTCTTAAAAAGCATGTAGCATGGTATAGGAGAAAAGTTATATGAAATCCAGAAAGCCACCAGGTAAATTTATAGTATTTTGGAAACTCAAGTTTGAACTCAGTTCTGATCTGCCACTTACTAGCCCTGGGACTTCAAGCATGCCACTTACTGCTGAGCTTTGGTCTTTGTCTCTAAAGTGACAGTAACAGCTGCCATCTTTGTTGAAAGGATGGAGAGCTACAGTATGTAGACTATAGTACAACACAGTAGGCCTTCAGTACATGGTCCCTCTTTAAGCCTGTAACTAAGAAGCAGTACTTTTTAAAAAGTTTTATGTGCATTCATGTTTTGACTGCATGTGTACGTCTGTGAGGATGTCAGAGCCCCTAGAACTGGAGTTATAGACAGTTGTGAGCTGTCATGTGGGTGCTGGGAATTGAACCCTGGACCTCTGAAAGAGCAGACAGTGCTTTTAACCTCAGAGCCACCTCTCCAGCCCCAAGAAGCAGTACTTTAATATAATATAGCATGTGATCTCAGTTCAGATCCTAATCTTACAGTCACCAGCTCTGTGATTTTAAATAGATTACTTCGTTTCTTTGAGTCACGGTATCTTCTGGAAAAAAAGGGGGAGGAGTAGATTACCTTGAGAGCACTTAGATGGTGACTTGTGCCAACTTTCAAATCTTGGTTGCATTAGTAGATTTCTCTTGCAATTTTCAGTTTAGAAACATAGCTGTTAATTTCGTGCCGCTTTTCAGGCTGCGGAAAACGAGGCTCTCACTCATCCCCTCCCTTTCAGATATTTCGGGTGGTGTGCATCTGTTTGGGTAACCCACCGGAGACCTTCACCTGGGAGTATCGAGACAAAGATAAAAACTACCACAAGATTGGCCCCATAACACCTTTGCAGTTTTACAAGGAACATGTGAAGCCGCTCTTCAACATGGAAGATAAGGTGAGAGACTGCTACTGCCAGTTGCTGGCCGTTGACGTTCAAATGTCGTTTACGCAGAGGTGTAAGTTTCCCTGGTCGATGTGCATGTTCTCTGAAGTTTGCACCTAACAAAAATAGGCACACCGGGGTCACCTTTCCCCAGTGTTTTGGTTTTCTTTTATTTTTTTTTTTTCAGAGAATTTCGGACACTAGGCCAAGAGTGAGCTTATTCCCAAATCCCAACCTTCTTTCTTTCCTGTAATTTAGAGTCCAGACTAATCTCAGGTACAATGAAAATGGTGTATATTGGATGTTGCGCATAGGCTGAGGACACCCTCATTGCCTGAGAACTTTCTTGTTAAAGGAGGCGTCCACTGTGTACTGTTCCTTCATTCTTCTATGTTTGCCTACCAGGATGACCAGGGCCTCCATCTTTGTTGGGCTTTTCACCCTCTTCCAAGAGGCTATGTATTGAGCCTCTTGTACACCTTGAGAAAGGGCCTGTCGCAATGTCCCATGAGGGGTGCCTTATCGTTCTGTGCAGTGTGACATAATTAATTTGGGGGTAGTTTTTACCAGTAGGGAAGACAGGTAGAGCAAACTCTCAGGTGTGTTCTTTGTGCTAATTAGAATATGCAGTGCCCTTCTTCACATGTGTTTTGCAAGTGTTTGCTTATTTGTTACTTTTACCTTGTGGCTGTAGTGTTTATTGTAGTTAGAGGTGATGAGCTTGTTGTAACCATAGCAACCTAACAAAGAAGGTTAGGTTGTGTCTTACTTGACATTCTCGGTCTTGTGCTCTAATACACATGTTCTTGATCTCAAAAGATTTGTTTTGTGAATGACCCACGGCCCCAGCACAAGTACAATAAGTTGTACACAGTAGACTACTTGAGCAATATGGTTGGAGGCAGGAAAACGCTGTATAACAACCAGCCCATTGACTTCTTGAAAAAGATGGTTGCAGCCTCCATCAAAGATGGAGAGGTTAGTACTGCCTTCGTTTCTGTTTCCCACGTGGGGGTTAAAATAGCTGCTGCTTTCCTTTTCACTACTTTAGTTTATGTTGTTTCTTCTATTTCTAGGCTGTGTGGTTTGGCTGTGATGTTGGAAAACACTTCAATGGCAAGCTGGGCCTCAGTGACATGAATGTGTGAGTGCACGGAGCTCAAGATGGAAGGGTCTTTGTGGGTTGTTGCTGTTGGAGTGCACTCATGTTCAAAGCCTCTGCTGAGGTTCACCCAGACATTGAGGTTGGCCGAAGGGTGGGTCTTTCCCTGCAGCTGAGAAGTTTGTGGCTCCTGCAGAGACCACACATGTGTAACTGCTATAAATCCAAGAAACCAAGATCACACTAGTGCAGAAATTACTGGTGTTCCTGAGACCCCGCCCTCTGTGGGAGAAACACTGTGAACGTGCAGTGGATCGCCTGGAAGGCTGCCCGGCACACTCGGTGTTAACGAGGCTCTCAGAGCTCTTCCTATTCATCTTTCTCTAAATGCTTCTCTTACTTTGATGCCTTGTATATTTCCTCTTTAGCACAAGTTGGACTAATTTATATTCAATTTAAATAATTCTCTCTCATCTTTGATGACATTGAAGGATCATTTCCAAGCTGAATCAGACAAGATTCCTTGATTTAAAAAAAAAAAAAAATCATTTTAAGGAGAGATGACTATGCATGGTTAGGAGCACTTGCTGCTCCTGCAGAGGACCTGAGTTCAGTTCCCAGCCAATGTTAGACGGCTCACAGCCACTGGCAACTCCAGCTCCAGGGCATCTCATGTTCTCTTCTGACCTCCATGGGCACCTGCAGACATGTGGCATATACTCACACAGACACAGGCATGCAATCTTTACAAAAATAATAAGATAAAATACATCATTTTAGAATTACCCATAAATAATTGTTACTAATAGAATAATAGAAAGTTGTGTAATGTCTTGATATTTAACAAAAAGAAAGAAACTTCTAATGGTGACACTTTTTTATTTTTATTTGAAATTAGTTTCTAATGTTTCAGCATTTATATGTTAAATGTATATATTATATATTTGTATATTAAATTTCACATTCAGAGAAAAGTGTAGTGGCACAGGCCTATACTCCTAGCACTTGGAGGCAGAAGAATCAAGTGTTCAAGTCAATGGCTGTATAGTGAGTTCAAGGTCAGACTAGGCTATATAAGACCCCGCCAATAGAGAGAGATTAAAGCCACAGTTAGTGGTTTTTGTCATTCTGACTGGGAGGGCCTAACAACTTGAAAGAGATCGTTTTTATAAGAAGTTACTTCAAAGCTTTTTCTTTTTTTTTTTTTTTTTTACTTTACTAAAATTTATTTTTATAAATTACAGTTTATTCACTTTGTATTCCCATTGTAGCCCTCTTCCTCATCCTCTCCCAATCTCACCCTCTCTCCCTCATCTTCTCCCATGCCCCTCCCCAAGTCCACTGTTAGGGGAGGTCCTCCTCCCCTTCCCTCTGACCCTGGCCTATCAGGTCTAGCTTTTTCAGTTTTTAAAAGAAAGGGTTTTTTGTTTTTTGTTTTTTTTTTGTTTTTTGTTTTTTTTGCCCGAGTCATGCTACCAGTGTTGTATAATGGGGTGGCGGGGCACGATGGTGGACCCGTGTCACGGTGGACCCCCGAGGGATTGCATGACATGTAACAGATCTGGTACGATGGAGGTTTACTGTGGGAAAGGGGGAAGGAACCTGGGAAGAGATAAAGTAGGCAATGAGAGAGAAAGGGGGTCATCCATGACAGAGAGAGAGAAAACGTGGGGACAGAGATGGAGAGAGACAACAGAACTGGGGTGGTGCTTTTATCCAGGATCCTATAAGGTGTTGCTGGGATCTAGAAAGCAGGGTAATCGCAGCATTCAGAAGGCAGAGGCAGGTAGATCTCTAAATGAGAGGGCAGCCTGGTCTACATAGTACATCCAGGACAGTCAGAGCTGTGTAGAGAGACCCTGTCACAAACAAACAAACAAAACACGAAGAAAGAAAAAGGAAGCTCTCTTTCCAGAAGAACGACAAATTGAGCTTGTCCACATTTACGTTTGCGAGTTTGTATTTGGTGCTCTCATGTTGTCCTGCAGCCTGTAGTGGTGCTAAGGAGCGGGAGCGCTCACTGAGACCAGTCCCGTGTGTGCTTGTGCTGTGCAGAGCCACTCATGTGGGGCTGCTGGCCTCCGCTTCCTCACAAAATCAGTCTGGCTATACTCTTGAGTTTACTGTGTCATTCTCTTTACAGCTATGACCACGAGTTAGTGTTTGGTGTCTCCTTGAAGAACATGAATAAAGCTGAGAGGTTGGTTTTTGGTGAGTCACTCATGACCCACGCCATGACCTTCACTGCTGTCTCAGAAAAGGTAGGCTCCCCAGCACACCACTGACAGGTCCTTTGCTGCACAGGTGGCTGCACACTGTCCTGCAGCTGTCGGTCAGGCGGAGCCACAGTCACTCCATTCGATCTCTGTTGGATACTAGCTTCCACAGAAGATGTTTTTCCTGTGTCACTTGGTGCTTGGCTACTTGAACAAAAACAATAATATACTGTGAGGATGAGAATTAGGGTCAGCAAGGAACAAAGAAGTAACTTCTTTTCTCTAATTTGGAAGGTCAGTGAAAGATCCTAGGAAAGGGTGTCTTCTAAGAAATTGAAATAGGCTATTAGAGTGTCCATATCTCGATGGCTTTGCTTAGACTCAGCTTCTTTGCACTGGTCATTTAGATTCACAAGGTACTGTCATATACAATAATTTAAGGCCTCCTTGCCCGTTTTGGTTCTCCTTCTGCTTGGGGGCCGGGGGTCCTGTTTCCCACCAGCCCACGAAGATAAGAGGGGCAGAAGACAAGGCACAGAGCTTGGAAGGCTGGCAAGCACGTATAGGGGTTAGACGCTCCAGAAACGACTGTAGGGAACTAGTTCAACTTTAATTCCAGAGAACAAAGGCTGTATACACCTTGGGGAGTGGGTGAGGGCCTCCAGGAATAGGTGTACAGACTTGGTTGGAACTACTCGATTCAAGGATGCTTGATTTGCATTAAACAGCACACTCAGGACCACAGTACCTAACTATGGTATAGGCACAGGGAAGGGAGGGCTAGCAGGGAGCTGTGTCAAATGTGGTTAGGGGCATCTGTGTCTAAAGACACTCTCCAGGTGAAGTCAGGCGGAGAGCAGGAGACCCTGCTAGGGAGAGGGTGTCATGTACTGTAACACCAAGCTCAGAATGCTATCTTGACTGGGAGGACTGCAGCCTCAAACAGAGGGACCTTCCAACAGCTCATCACTGAATTTATACACGTTGGGGAGCGAATGCTTTGAGCTCTCTGTGAATGACGGCACTGCCGTTTCTTGGATCATTTTACAGACAAGCTTCCCTGCTAGGCTGAAGAATGGGCAGGGAGCACAGGAAAAAGAAGACATGAACGAGAGTTCTTTACCCTCACAAGCAGACGTCTTCTCTCTCTAGGCACCATCACCAGAAAGGCACTCACGGCTAACTACCTGCCCCAAATCATTTTAGGAAATGTTTCATGCTTGTTTTTGTTATGCTGCCCACTAAAGTGATGATCATTAAAGCATTTAGAAGTATTTGGCATATTGTTATGCCAGACTTTAGCTATCCTAGAAGTGCTGGTTTTTCTGATGTATTTGTCTGAATTGTTCTATGTGCTCTCTAGACAAAACTGAGAGTGGGAGAGAGTATTCCTTGTACCCCTTCCTCCCATCCCTTCCAGCGACTTCATTTAAAGATGCTCCTCTCACCTCACTGTGTTCCACAGCCTTTTGCTCTCTCAGTCACGTCTAGATCTTAGCTGATTATAGTGATACCTTCCTGCAGATCTAGCCCTGGGGAGGCCAAGAGAGGATGACTGAATGGCAGAGCCACTAAAGTGTCTGCCCCCAATGGAAGATTCCAAAACCAAACCTACTCTTACAGGTTTAATGACATTTATACAAGTTATAGAGTTTGGACTTTACCATCTGAGATGGTGCAGTGTTGTGTAGAAAGCACACTGACCTCGTTAGGCAACCTGTGCTCATTCCTGACCCTCATGTACCTTTCCTTAAATAGATACAGAGGTGAGGCCTTAAAGCCAGGGAGCTGTTTTCTTCATCATTTCTTTTTTTAGCTCTATAGCTAGAGAGATCCCCACACCAAGATACAGACAAATGTGTGTAATACAATTACTGTTGCCTTTGTAGATTGAGCAAGGCATTTCGAAGATACATGGAGAAATACACATAATTCTTTCAAAAAAGGAAAGCATTTGCCAAGCATTGTAGCTCATGCCTGTAATTCTAAGATTCAAGAGACAGAAGCAAGAGGATTACCATGAGTTCAAGGCCGGTCTGACTAGAATGTGAGACCCTATCAAAAAGAAATAAATATTTTCTTTCCTACCACTAAGAGTTTTTGACCACTAAAACTAGTTTGAACTCTATTTTAATGATAGTACTGAGGTAAATGCATACTGGTAGATATCTTCCTATAATGTCCTTCCATGTTGATGATGTCATGGAATCTCAGTGAAGCAAGACTGTGTATCAGTCTGCATTAGTATATGATCTGGAGGTCAGACAGAAATCTACTGGCAAAATAAAGAGAACAGCAGACATTTTCAGACTTCTGCTAACAAGTGAACAGATTTGATTCTCATGGTGACATTTCAGAGGCAGTGGAGCGGGATTGCAGTGGGTAGAGAGCCAAAGCAGACGTTTAATGAGCCGGGCTCAGCATGGGTAGCTTGTGTTAGGACAGGTGTTTGATGTCCTTGGGTTTGTTTGTTGGCTAAATCTGAGATCCAAGAAACTTGCAAAGAGTGTTGAGGTGGGCAGAGCCAGCGGAAACTGAACCCCATGTGGACAGCAAGTGGAGGCTGACAGGTGAGGTCATGAAGATGACACAGGGCCAATGCTTTTCTCATGCTCCAGAGATGTGAGCTGTCCTGACACCAGCAAATGCCCTGGGTAAGCATAGAGAAATAAAGACTGTGAATGAGGGTTATCATGGTGAGTGTCACTGTCTCTTTAAGAATCTGAAAACTGAACTTATTTTATTAATGAAGACAGAAGAGGGAGAATAGCTGACCTGACTGGGCTTTGTTTATGAAATTGCTTTTCATTTCTGCTTTGCCATTCAATCTCTTATATTCAATTCAGTAAAAGCACACATTTGGAAGATGTCATTACTTAGTTTCCCTAAATAGAAAACTGGGTATCATGATGAAAATAGTTTTGTTTTGATTTTTAAAAAACCTTGACCAGGTCTTAGAATCATGCATTGGGGTGCCTTTTCAAAGAATCTGAGTGAAAGCAAGAGTCCCTGGGGACAGATTTGTGCCTTTCTCCATCTGCTTTTACTTGGCTCCAGGGATCCAACTGAGATTGTGAGACTTGGGTGTCAAGCAGTTTACCACTAAGCCTCCAACCAGCCCTGTGTGTTTATCTTTTCTGCATAGAATAGAAAATAAAGGAGGAGATAGCAGGGAGAGGGGAACGGCTCAGTGGTTAAGAGAGCTCATTGCTCTTTACGGCACCAGGTTTTGTGTCCTGGCACCCCCGGTCCAAGGGCTCAGAAACTAACCAGCTGCTTGTAACTCCAGCTCCAGAGGGTCCGACATCCACTGGCCTCCGGGGGCACCCACGTGTATGTACACAGACACATAACACATAAATAAAATACAGGTCTTTGAAACAGAAAAAGAGGTAGTATTTGTTGTTTTATTATATTTTTACCCCCAAGAGATTAAAATTCTACCAATATTGGAGTGTCTCCTTGCTGACAGTATGGCCCTGCTCAGTCTTCTGAGCAGCGTGAGAGGAGTAAAAATGACGTGACACGTACCTGGGAGGCTCGTTTCAGACTGTGCATTGTTGTCTACTTTCTGACAGGATGATCAGGATGGTGTGTTTGTGAAATGGAGAGTAGAGAATTCATGGGGTGAAGACCACGGCCACAAAGGTAAGGTTCAGCTACTAACTCAGTGTACCGGGGTCCCCTCTGCCCTGCCTCTAGGTAGAAAGCTGCTCTGATGTAGGGGGATTGGGGGCACTCGATCCCTATGGCTCAGCTGTTTGACAGGAGGAGAGCAGGCTGTGGTTTTGCCTAGGGTTCCTGTGGCCTACGTGTGCCTAAACTCCCAGCTTACCTGACACACACGTGTGTTACTTGTTCCAAACCATACTGACTCTACAGGACTGTAACAGCTCTGTGCTGAATGGAAGGTGGTAAGTGCATCGCAGTGTACTTGCTGTGGGCCATTTTGTACGGTTCTGTCACCGCACCAGCACATTAGAAAGAAGCCTTCCAAGAGGGAGAATGCAATTGACAAAAAACCTTTTTGTAGGGATCTCTTAGGATTCTCTTTTAAGTTACAAAGCTGAAAGTTACCATTTAAAACATTTTTTTATACTGCAAATCCAAATCCTGGTAGAAATCAGAATAAGTTACAGTGGCAAAGCTAAATAAAATAACACAGACATATATAAGTTGTAGCAAAGTTTAAATATGGATAAATAAAGACAAGATCTCTAACTGACTGCTGGTTAATTGCTGTATGTCTTTAGAACCCTTGAGATTGTTTTCTTTATATACAAAAGCGTTTGAAACCAGTTTTTTATGCTTCAACATTAGAGCTTCATGCTGAAAGTGGGGGCTGGGGTATAACTCAGTGGTAGAGTGCGTGCTTAGCAGGCACAGGGCAGTGAAGCCAATGCTCAGTGTAGACAGCATCTGGGAAGGTGAAGGAGGGAGAAGAGGGCAGCAGCCAGACCTAGTGGCACAACCCTGTTACCTCAGCTGAGGGACTGAGCTCAGCAGAAAGGCTGACTGTTGAGAGTCACCCTGGGCAACTTGGTGAGTTGTCACAACAAAATCTCCCGAAGTGGGCTAGGGATAGCACAGTATGCATAAGGCCCTGTGCCGGTCAGGTCCCAGCAGGGTAAACCAAAGCAGTAGCTACAGTCACGTGTGTGGCAGGACCAAATACATGTGTGTGCTAGTGGTATTTTGTGGCCAGCTTTCTCAGCACTTGTCTTTATTTTTGCTCAGTGGATTCTAGCTCGGGAAACAGTAGCCAAACAGCTTACCAGACTATTTACAAGCATAAAAGGAGTGGGTGTGAAAATCAGAGATGTGAGACACACATCACATCCAACAGGAATCAGGTGGCTTAGAAGGACAGAGGTGGAGGGAGGGTGAGATCTCAGGCCCTTGCTAGAGCCCTGTCTGTTAGAATAGTGATTTTCCAACAGTGTTCTACAGAACTCTGTGTCCCAGGCCGGAAGCTTAAGTAGGACGGAAGTGACTAGATGCCACATGTTGGTACTCAGGCTGAGCGTAACCAGTGAACCTGCTTTGAGCGTGACAGGACTTGAGTGTGTAACTGAGCAGCATAGCCCTGCATGTGATGGCCAGCATCTGGATACTGTTCAATTGTCCTTCCAAGTCTCCTCCTCCTCATGAAAATGATCACTGGTACATTTGGGCTAAGCATCCCTGGGGCCTGCTGTGAGGCTCAGCAGCTCCGTGTCTATATAAACAAATATAATCCCTGGTAACACACTTTGGTTGGTGTTTGCTGATCACACGTCCCTCTTCTATGACTCCATAATCTTTAACTTCGTTGTTATAAATACAATGTAATGCTTTAAAATTATGTTTTCTTATTAGACAAATTTCATTTTAATACAAACACAATTGGCATCTGGGAGTTAGAGGCTTTAAGTTAACAAAGCTAGCAAAAAAAGTGAAGGTGGCTCAATTAAATCTGTAAATTAGTGATGGCTAAGAAATGAACATTTATAGTCGCCTGGCAGGGGAGAGTCACACAGGTTTTCCCAGAGCAGGACTCATCGTTGTACCCAGTGTGCTGACCTGCAATTTCCCCAAATGCAGAAAATTCACCTGCATCACCTGTAGCGGTGGGGACTGTGTTCATACTTCTCCCGGTTTCATTTGCTGAAGGGGTGCTTGTATAAAAGAATGGGATCATGCGTAGCAAACCTAAAACACTGGGCTCAAGCCATTTCTCTTTCTTAGATGAACCTTCCTGCTTCCTGTCTCATCTTTACAAATGGAGTTATATCCAGGAAAAGGACTAAAGCTACAGCTTGCTTTTTTGACATTTTCATTCTGTGGTGTCACTGGGTTTTATATATAAGGCAGGATGAACACTTAAAAAGCTAGGAGAGTGTTCTGTGTTTCGTGTGGTACATCTACTACTCTGAAGCTAAAGTGCTCCAGAGAGGATTCTGGCCACTGTGCTGGTCTCCCCTTTGTCGGGACGCTTTTGTCCTGCTAAGTGCTGCTTTTACCTCTCAGTCCTGTGGCCTCTGTTACGCCGATAGAACCAGGGTCTTTGTGCTCACACTCTCTGGAATCATTACTCCTAAAATATGCCCTGTTAGCAAAGACTGAATACTTTTTTGGTTGTTGCTCTCAAATAACTAAAATGCCTGAGGTTGTAGAGTCAAAAAGATAGAGGTTGATGGGAATGGGCAAGGAATAGTTTATTCAACGCCAAAATAAATTACTCTTGTGTTTCTTGGTAATGTCCTTTCTGACTTAACGGGAAGGAAGGAAAACATGATCTCATTTTATTGCCACACTTGGCCTTCACAGAGCACCTAGTGTGTTATTCTGCTGAGAATGTGAAGAGCAAGGTCCTCCTCTCTGTCATCTGTGGGCATCGGCTGGCTGGTGGAGGCCAGGCTTGTGGAAAGCAGGACCCTGGGGTCTTGTTTCTGTAGATAACATTGTTAATAGTTTGTTACTATTCTCTTTGGGATTTCTGTCTGTTAAGATCTGTGTTTCTGAAAAGCAGCTTTGATAATACAAGCTAGAGGTAAACAGAGCAAAGATACCTAGGCAAGCTGCCCTTGCTCTGCCTGCCTGGCTTCAGTCGTCTCCACCGGTCATGTTCCTGGTATTTCCTGCCCGACACCACTGGGTAGATTAGATGACCTGTTCCACAGAATGGGCAGAGGCCCCCTCTGAGCAAGAGACACTAAAGGAAGATTTTGTTCCTGCCTTACTATGCCAGTTGGCCCCTTCCTTGGTGCTGGTGAGAGTGCTCAGTCTGCTGCTGTGCTGGATGCGTGTGCCCCCCACCCCCACATGAGATACTGGCCTCATTTGCTCCTTGTTTATGGATCTTATCAGAAATGGATCTCTTGGAGAGATGAGGAAAGAATGGGATTTGCCACCTTATCCTTAGTTTCAAAAGGTGATCTGGCAAAACATTTTATAAGCTGTTTAGAAGTTTAAGTTCAAGGAAACAGTGCTAGTTGTGACCTGTACTTGTGGCCCTAGTTCTTAGGAGGTGGAAGCAAGGGATTAGGAGTTCAAAGTTATCCTGGGCTATATGAGACCTGATGTCATCCACTACCCCACACCTTCCCCTCCCCCCCCCTGCCAAAAAAAGGCTTAGAGGAAATCACCCTTGGTTCCTCTCATCCTTAGTCAGAAATTCATCTGAGAGAACATAGTCTTTAAGCCAGAGCGACCCACAGACGCTTAGTGATCTGTGATGGAGCCAAAATCAGGACCCAGCCTGACAACAGAACTGTATTTCCTGCCAGACAGTGCTTTTTCTGCATTTTTGTTTTGGAAGCGTCTGACCCTCTCAGGAAATCACAAGACAATTCATGATTATGGCATGTTGAATGAGAATGTTTCCATAGGCCCATATGTTTGACTTGGCTCCAGTTGGTGGAACTGTTTGGGAAGGATTAGGAGGTATGTCCTCGGTGTGGGTGTGTCCGTGGGGATGGTTTTGGGGTTTTAAAAAAGGTCACACCATTCCCGTTAGTTCTCTCTGCCTTGTGGATGTTGTCTCAACATGGAGCTCTCGGCTACAGCTTTACTCAGCACCTTGCCTGCCTGCTGCTGTGCTCCCTGAAACTGTAAGCCCCGAATAAGCTCTCTGTAAATTACTCGGGTCTTACAACAGCAACTAGAAGAGTAAGGAAGGCAATGGTCTTTGGTGATCTTTCAGAAACAGTGGCTGAAGTTTCATAAAACTTAACTTTATAAAGAGTTGGAAACACAGTGGTGCTGGAAGAGGAGGCTCCTGGAGCATCATCCAGGCTGGGGTCTGAACAGGGTGAGGTACTTGGGAAGGTGGCCAGCAGTGAGCATAACTGCCAGCGAGTTTTGCAGATGACGGACGGGACACAGCCAGCCCGTGTTCCCAGGTTCTTTCTCTCGTCCTTCTTTTTAAATCTTTAACTTTTGTCCACAGGCAGTTTTAAATGTGTCAGAAGTAAGCATGCGGATTTAGTGTGTGTGGTCTCAGGTTGTTGGATGGTGTCTCCGATGACCAGTCTTAATGCAGACCTTTTTGTCTGTGATTGGCTTCTCAGTCCTGAAATCGCCTGCTGCCAAGCAGGATCTCAAGTGTGGATTGTCGTATCATAGTTCTTTGTTGTTTTGAGACAAGGTCTCATAGAATGTAGTTCTCAGTGCTTATTCAGTCTGCTTTCCAACACTCTCACTGTGTGTGTGTGTGTGTGTGTGTGTGTGTGTGTGTGTGTGTGTGTGTTGAGGACAACATCCTACATTGTAACCCAGGCTATCCTTGAACTCTCAGTGATCCTCCTGTCTTAGCCTCCTGAGTACAAAGATTACATGAAAAAGTAAGAGTAATGCAACTCTTAAGAGGAGATAGTATTTCCAACTCTGCAAATTCTTTTCATTGGATGACAATCTTTATCTTTTAAAATTGTCTCTTACTTTTCATTTTGGGCCAAGATGAGTTTTGTCCATTCAGATTGCTTTGCATCTTCAGATACATGAGCTTTTGAAATATTTTTTAAAGATTTATTTATTTACTATGTATACAATGTTCTGGCTACATGTATGCTTGCACACCAGAAGAGGGCGCCAGATCTCATAGATGGTTGTGAGCCACCATGTGGTTGCTGGAAATTGAACTCAGGACCTCTGAGCCATCTCTCCAGCCCTCCCTTTTGAAATCTTTAACACACAGTTTTTATGTTCCAAATAAATCTTCCTATTCCTGATTTCATTTTACTAAAGTGTCCCAGCTTCCTCCTAGAAAGGAACCTTGAGGTGTTTTTGGTTAGAGAAACTTCATCATGTTGGTATTAATCAGGAGGAAACTTACTTGCCAATTTAATGATGTCCAGCGTCATGACTAGTGAGTGTCTCACTAGCCAGACAGCACGTGGTTTTGAGAGCAGTATATTCAAAGTTTATCACAAAACCCTGCACAATCCTACGAGTTTATGTTGGGAGCCAGGTGTGCTGTGCTGACACCATGACTGTCCGTTCTCAGTCACAGATCCGTGCTTTCCCTCTGCTCTCTCAGCAGCACCGCTCATTCGTCTTAAGGTGTGCTGCAGTTTCTCCGCGGCCGTCCAGGGACGTGATTATAAAGCTTTGTCCCAACTGTATACAGACAGTTACTCAGTGCAGAGTCGCTGAGTCCTCCATATTTCTGTCAGCAGAACCCACGATAGACCTTTAGAGAGTGCCTTGCCTTGTAATGTTTGGTTTGTTAGTTGTGTTCCTACACATCACCGCATGGCATCATGGTAGAATGTGAGTGTGTGGTTGCACCTGTGTGGGGCAGAGGACGAGTACTGATGTGTACCGGCTGCATGGATTGGAGCAGAGTTGGGATTCAGGTCTCACAGATTCCTTAGTGATACACGACTTGTCGAGGACAACTGGTATTCACTGGTGTGTTTAAGGTTTGCTTTTGGAGAGCTAGAAACTCAAATGAGGTTGACCTGGCTGTTATGTAAAGCGCAGAGGAAGTGCACCACAGCCTTGGCTGCTGTAGTTAATGCTTTAGGCTGACGGGAGCAGGAATATGGACTCACTCACTTCTTCCTTCAGAAAAGACTAACTTGCCATGGCTCTAGCTTCAGAGCTCTGAGATTGCAGATCTCAGTGTGGCTGCTGCGGCACAGTCACTGGATAGGTGCCCCGTAGTGTAAGCTTAGTTTCGTGAGAAAAGGCAGTGAAGATGGGTAAACCTGGGGCTGAGGAAAGGCCATTAGCAGTAGCATCAACTCACATTTATCAGTGGGATGCAGAGACCCGTGCACAGGCCATGATGGAATGAACGTCCCCAACCCTCAGAGGGATTTATACTTAATCTCCTGGGACGTGGGACCAGGATTTGAAGAGGGCTGTGATGTGACAGAAGTGGCGTTCATGTTGTGCTCCCCAGACTGTAAGATACAGGGGAAATAGACCGAGAGAAGCAAAGGAGGTGATTTCTCCAGGAAGGCAGGTGACCGGGGAGAGGAAGGGCTGGGGTGGCCCCTCAGTGGGGAGATGTAGGAAGGTGAGGGTGGAAAGACTACCTCAGCAGCCAGTGGTGTTGGTGTTTGGGAGATTGTGGGGGCCTTAGTAGCATAACAGCTGAGCAGACAGCCCAGGAAGAAGCTTTAGGTTCACATTCACAGGCGGTTTCGGGAACTGCAAGAGGCAGCAGTGTCAGTGCTGTGTCCTGTGCCAGACCAGCGGTCCAGAACTTAGTGTCTTCTGGGCCCCTACAGTGGGGGCAGGCTATTGAGGGTGAGAGGTTGAGGCGTGCGTGTGTGCGTGTGTGTGCGTGTGTGTGTGTGTGTGTGTGTGTGTGTGTGTGTGCGCGCGCGCGCGCGCTGCAGGAATAACTACATGGTGACAGGATGGTAAATAGGGAGAGTGAACTAAACTGTAGCCCTCCTTAGAAATTCTCCAGGAGGAGACAACTTAAAAAGATTAAGGCTTTTTCCCAGGGCTATGGAGAGGCTAGCTGGGGTGACCGTGGCTCAAAAGGCAGTCTTGGCGTTTGGAGCATGCTTTAGACAGGTCAGAGGTGTGTGGTCAAGCAGTAATGTGGCCTGCCATCCAGGGGCGTACCCTAGAAGGTCTCTGGCCTGGCCCAGTTATGTCTCGTCTCAGGCTTACATGCTTTCACTTGTGGTCCAGGGAGAGGAGACTAGAGCCCTGAGGTGAGCCGCTGTCGTCCATGCCACTTAGGGAGGGTGCTTCCTTGGGATGGTCTACTTTTGCTTATTGAGCTTTGTTACGGTTTTAAAGAGTGTAAGTGGGGCCAGTGAAATGGCTCACTGGGCTTTAAACTGCCAAATACTTATACTGTGAGATTGATTCCTGGAACTCACGTGGTGGAAGGGAGAACCATCTCCCACAAATCACCCTATGACTCCTACACCGTGGTGTATTTGCACGCTCAAATAAATGTAATTTAAATGCTTTTAAAGACACCCGAACAGCCCTTCTTCCTACTGTATTTGCTGTTTCACATGCTCCATTTCTGTGCCTTTTAGCAGGGCCACTTTACCATCTCTAGCCTTTGTGTCTGAGAGAGGCCACCAGTAATATCCGGCTCTACGGATATCTCATCTGTCATCAGCAAAAGGTTCACGACCATGAATATGTCCTCGGCCCAGCCAGACATCTGTGTCTAGTCTGGAGGGAGAAGCAGCTTCTTAGGTCACTGTCCAAGTGACCGTCATAGCTACAAGTGGTTATTTGGCCACCTCTCTCTGCCTTTCTTTTTTAAAACATTAACCCATTATCCAATCCCCTAAAGCTGCCTAGAACACATGGCATCTCTGTTGTTGTTGAGGTGGGGTCTTACTATGTAGCCCTGTCTCCTGGAACTCCCTGTGTGGATTAGGCTGGCTGTGAACTCACAGACCCTCCTGAGGGCTGGAATTAAAGGTGTGCACCACCGTGCCCGGCTGTATGCTACTAGCTAATAAGATCACATTGTTCTAAATTCAAGATACCAAAAGGCACGCGTGAGCCTGGCTCCTGTCTGCCACCTTTCCTTCTACGCTTGCATTACCATTCTTTTAGTTTCTGCTGTCTCCTTTTAGCTTAGAACGTACATTTGTGTGTGTGACTCTGGCCTTCTTTTCTTCATACCAAACACTGCGCTTTGCATCCCTGTATCCTTCTCAGCAGCACTGGAGCCATTTCCACTTCACTGTCTGGTCATCTGGATGTTTGTGGTTAATTTAACCAGTTCTCTAGCTAATGGAGCTTTGTTGGATTGACAGTATATTCCTATTTTAGACAGTATTACAGTGGGTTATTCCACCTACAACAGTGCCTGACCCCACTCTAAGAACTGAGTAGGTTTTAGCTCAGAGTACACATAAATACCTATTGTGTATTTAGCTGTAGGGTGAAGTCCTAGAAACGCGTTGGTTTAGTGAAGAGGGCAGATCATGTGCAACTATTATGCTTATTGCCAAATTCTGCTCCATAGGGTTCTGTTACTTTGCACATTTGTAAGACACTGTATTAATTTAAGGCATTTGGCCTTGAGTATCTAACAGAAGAGATTGACAGATTGTCTGCTCTTAACTATATATTTAAGTTATCTATGTTCAGTGGGGAATTAGACTGTATCAAAGTCTTCATGAACTGGTAAGATTTTTTTGGTTTTTGGTTTTTAATTAAGACTGTCCCTTGTATTTTCTTAACTCCTTATCCCAAATGTCCCCCTTTTATTTATTTTTCATTATAATATAAAACCCTTAAGCATAGAATCAGAGTTAAAAACTGAAATATTGATAACTACAACTTCCTAAAAATAAAGGGATTTTAATAGGCTATAAAAATGTAAACTAAATTAGAATGCAGAATGCATGATAAGAAAAAAGTTTGCAGTCAGAATAAGTGTGTAGCGTGTTGTAACTGATTACTGTGAGAAAGACAAACACTCCAACTAAAGCTGAGCAAAGAATGCTGGGGAGGTGGCCCAGTGAGTCAAGAGTTTTCCACACAAGCATGTTGATTGAAGTTGGGATCATAGCTGGGACCTGGCAGGCAGAGAAAGGGGTTCCCCCAGAGCAAGCTGCCTGCAGAATGACCAGATTGGTGAGCGAGCGCTCAAGTCACGGGACAGACCCAGCCTCAACACAGAAGTTGAAGCGCAACTGAGGAAGACATTTGATGTCAACCTCTAGCCTCCACATGTGTATACAATCCTGCACACAAGTGCACACAGAGGGATAAGGGGAAGACGGGGCTCATAATTTATTGCCTTTCTTTTTCTTAAGAGTTGTAAAAGCTTTGAATATGCACGTGCACAGGATGCATGTGGAAGTCAGAGGCCACTTGAAGGAGCCAGTTCTCCTACCACGTGAGTTCCAGCCACCACACTGAGGTCATTGAGCTTGGCAGAAGGTGCCTTTACCCACTAAGCCATCTTGATAGCCATCAGATGCAAGGAAACTGAAAACTGGCACAGTTGGACCCAACAGAAATTTGGCAGTTATATATACGAGCTCTAGTAAAGACACACAGGGATTGAGCCTGCAGATAGAGATTTAGTTTCAGAAGTATTTTTAGTGTTAGTAGTATTGTTCCTAAGCATGAAGAATGGCTCCGATTTCAGCGGTAGGGGTGGATGATCCATGTAGAGACTTGACACTTGGAAGACTGAGACAGAACATCACGGAATGGGGGAGACTGCAAAAGCACTGTGTGGGGCTTTGTAACCTCGGATGGTGTGCCTCCCTTATGACGCAGTCTGCACGTAGAGACTTACCAAAGCAGCGATGTCCAGTGAGACGGTTGTTCTTCCTGTGGGTGGAGGTAGTTCTTAAATCACCTCTTCCTTCTCTTCTTTTTACCAACGTCCTAAAAATACTTTCTCATAATGAACTTGAATTCACTTTTTAAGTGGCCCAAAGTAGTAGAGCATTTCAGATTTCTGGGAGAGAGCATGGGACCGCCTGATGGTGTGGCATACCTTTGTCACGGTTGCTTGTTGGAGTGTGTGTACAGCGCGTGCACTGTGTGTGGGGCCCGTGTGTAATGCACCAATCACGGAGATAAACGTCACTGGCGTGCCGTGTGTTCTTCGCAGTGTCGGCCCAGTGACTCTAAGTTGTCTCTCACTCTGGCTTGGGCAGTTGGGAACACGAGACAGGCAGGTTTTAGCTTCCTTTCTGGGAGCTTTGCTGCACCCTGAGTTAGGGCCTTGGGTAACAAGTTGGCTTCCTTAGGTCAGTGGAGCTGGACACACTCCCCAGAGCAGAGCAGGTAACTTGTGTCACTGCTCCTCGTTTACATATATGGAGGCTCATTACATAGCTCGAGCCAGCCAGCCTCGTGTGCTCCTCCCCTCTGACCCCCTCTGCTGGGGTTACAGGTGTGTACCACCATACCTAGCTTAATGGCTGCGTTTTTACCATGCTTGTCTTTTTGTTTTGTTTTGTTTTGTTTTTAATAAAGCAAGATAATAACTAACTGCAAATTGTCAGTGGGGTTAAGTATGTCTTAGAACAAACATGACAAAAAACTAGAAAATACTTGAACTCATAAAGGGTAAAATTGGGGTGGAGAGCTGGCTTAGCGGTTAAGAGCACGTGTTTCTTTTCCAGAGGACACAGGTTCAGTTCTCACACCCACTGCAGACAGCTCCCAACCACCTGTGACCCCAGGAGGAAGGGATCCAGCTTCCTCTCCTGGCTCCATGCGTCTACACTTGTGTGTACATGCCCCCACATACATAGCATTAAAAATAAGATAAAGAATTAAAAGTATGCATGTTAAGAAACCAATGGTAGTATTTTGTTGTCTTAATATAGTCTGCAAGGTTTAACTCTCAGACCCTGGCAGAGTGTCAGACAACTCAGGTAAGCGCCTCTGTGCATAAACGCCATCTGGGCTCTTCCGTCTGAGTGAGTGTCCACAGGCAGGGTGCAGCTTCATCCCAGACCCCACCGGCCCTGAACAGCGGGTTCTGCTGTCCTGCAGACTCAGAAGCATCACCGGCTGTGTAGGCATTGCTTCTTTGTTTGAGTTTGCCTGCTCACAGAATATAAGTAAGACACAAATGCTTAAAGGCAGTTGTTTTCTGAAGTCTTTAGACACTGTCTGTCTTCCTGAATGTTAACTTCGGGTTCCCAGTTTGCTGGGTTCCCTGGGCTGGGAGCTGGGCCTTCAGTTCAGGGCCGCACCCACAGTCTGCTGTGCACGCCCTGCGACACCCTTGGGCTTCAGCCTCTTTCAGCACTCCTGGCTTCAGCCTCACTGATCCTAATCTTCTCTGTAAAACTTGGAGACATGCAGTGTCAACAGTTGGAGCTGCCACGGCCGTTATCTGCCCAGGGTGCAATTACTTGGCAGCTTTCACACGGTGAGGGTGTTGTGGGCCCCGAAGAACTCATATCCTGCAGAGAGGGCTAATCAAGGCGGGTCCTCTCGCCAGGGACATGGAAAGGGTGGGCTGCAATTGATAGGAGATTTAATTTGTGAGGACTTAATGTGATCTGCTTTTGGAACAAGATAGTGCAGATGTACTTTCTGTCCATTTTCTCTGGGCTATCTCTGAAGACTCATTTGATTGTGAGGCGATAGCATTGTTAGGAGGACACAGAACTTTATTACAGAGTCGGCCTCCATCCTTTACCTGCCTCTGCGCAGAGCTGCTCTAGGACATGTTCAGCCTGTGGTGAGGAGAGGATGGCTAATGTCTCAGGTGGCGCGGGGGAGCTTTTCAGATGGTCTTACTTTGTAGCCTAGGCTGGTCCCAAACTTGCAGAAATCCTCCTGCCTCTGCCTCCTAACTGCTAGAATCCAGATGTTGACCAGTGCCTCTCTTTTTGACAAGACAAATGCTGGGTTCTCAGGACTGCATCCTTACGGTGTGGCAGGGGCAGAACTGCGTAGCACTGCTATGGAAAGGGCCTGAGTAACTGACAGAGCAGGGTGAGAGGCCCACAGGGTGGTCAGGGCAGGTGAGAAGCAGCACAGGCCAGGCGCTGCTCTGCGCTTTCTCCCTACCTGTCGCTGGAAGCAGCAGCCCTGAGTCAAGAGGGTACTCCCCAGGCGGGCATCCCTTGGCAAGCCTTGGTTCAGCATTCTTCAGAGTACCTGTGTGTGCACGTGCCTGTGTGGTGCTGGAGCCCACTGCACAGTAGGCAGGCGCCCACCACTGAGCTTGGTACATTTTCTCGTGAGGGTGGGCTTGCTGGTGTGCGCACGTGATGGGCCTGGGTCTCCTCTGTTGTCTCCACCTTTATTTTTTGAGGCGGCATTTCCCACTGAACCAGGAGCTCACGGTGACTGGCCAGAAAGGGGCTCACCTCTCTCCCTGACCCCGGGCCACAGAGTTGGAAGCTTGCCATCATGCTCAGCTTTTCATGTAGGGGCTGGGGTCTAAACCCAAGTCCTGAGGCACAGCATGTGCTTCATCCACGGCGCCATTTCCCTCAGCCCACAGAACTGTTGAAACTTAGTGGAGCCCACACAGGCAAACTTAGGGCCTTTAATTAGTTTTCAGATTTATTCATTTAATTTTGTGTGTATGAGGGGTTTTCCGACAGGCATGGATATACTAACTGGGTACGTGGTGCCTTTGGGGGTCAGAAGAAGGCACTGAATTCCTTGGAACCGGAGTTATGGATGTTTGTGTCACCATGTGGTTGCTGGGAATGGAATGTAGGTTCTCTGCAAGAGTGCTCTAAACCACTGAGCCATCTCTCCAGCTTTCTTTAACTATTTCAAGAGTATATAAACGGGTCTTGAGGCCAAAGAAATTTGGAAACTGCTACTGGAGAAGTTTTGGGTTTTTTGTTGTTGTTGTTGTTTTGTTTTTGGTTTTTTTTTTTTTTTTTTTTTTTTTTTTTTTTTGGTTTTTTGGTTTTAGGAAGGGTCCACGTGTGTGTGCATTTGTCTTTGTGTCTCTGTGCATTGTTTGCTTTGCTTTGTTGTTTTTGAGTCAGGGTCTCATGTAGGCCAGGCAGGCCTCTGGATTCCCTATGTAGCCATGTGCTGCCTCAGTGTTCCAAAGAGCACGGGCGTGTGATCGCTCGGTGCTACCTGCAGAAGAATGGCTGGCTGCGGCCATGGCGACGTCCCATCTGCATGCCTCTAGCAGCTGAGCCGGTTGCTATCAGTGTACAAGAAGGGAGGGTACCGGTGATGCCGGCAGTGTGGGTGACGTGAGAGTGGAGCTGCCGTGCTTGCCATACCGCCCTAGAGATCAACCCTTCCCGGGTGAACGAACAAGACACTTCCACCAACCTTCGGGTGTGCGAACCAGCATTCACCATCATGAGGCAGCTGAGTGTGGGGCAGTGTGGGACCTGCATATCTGAAGCCGGGCACATCAGTTACTCTGAGCCCCCATCGTGGAGTTGGTGAAAACACAGCCAGGCCTATCCTGTTTGCTTCACAAATCGCTAGTCACACTGGAACTCAAATGAGAATAGAGGTTAAGGCTGGGAGACTCATTTTTTTATAAAGGCATGCTTGCAGCAACAGGAGGCTCTCTGCTCCCTGCCTGCCCCCTGACCTCACAAGTGTGTCTTCTCTCCTCCAGGTTACCTGTGCATGACAGATGAGTGGTTCTCCGAGTTTGTGTACGAGGTGGTGGTGGACAGGAAGCATGTCCCAGAAGAGGTGCTGGCTGTGCTGGAGCAGGAGCCCATCGTGCTGCCGGCGTGGGACCCCATGGGGGCCTTGGCCGAGTGAGCACTGCTGCCTCCGGCTCTCTCCTCCTCCCATGGGAGCAGATGTAGCTGCCAAGGACAGATCGGGGACTGAACCAAAGTTACATGGGAGCTGTTCCCACACAACACAGTCAGACTCTTGCGTTTCTAGTCTCCTCCAGGAACCTCTTTGGGAAAGATGCTTTATGCTGAAACAAAATATTCATAAAGGAAAGGGGGGTAAAGATTGGGCCACACTGTCTGCTCTCCTCATGTCTAACAGCTCAGGATCTCTTATCGTTTTAATTGGATGTAATGTAATTGTCACGTCTTTGTGTTTGTAGTAAGACAGAGTCAGATGAGCAACTGAGGTGTGTTGAGAACAGACAGACTCTGTGCTCCTTGTTCCTAGAGTAGGTTGGGGGAGGGTCAGCTAGGATTTGAACTCAGTGCTGCATGCTGCCTCACAGGTCACTGTCCTTCCTGCATGGGAGTCACTGAATTCAACTTTTGCAGGGTTGCTTCATGTGGGCTCTAGTAGCTTGAGAAGGGAAGGTTGATCGGGTCTGACATGATTCCTTCCTGCTCCCAACTGTGGGGCACAGCTGTGGGGTTAAACAGAGGCTCAGCTGTAATCACTGGGGCGGCCCTGTTGTCAGTTTAGCTTCTGTCTCTGTGTTGAGGGCTGGGTGGGAGAAGAAGTGATGCTCATTCTTTCTGATAACTCGATGGTGCTGAGAAGCTTTTGAATAAAATACTTTGCTAAATGAGAGTAAGCCGGCCTACTTGGTCTGTGAACTTAAGTGTTTAGTTAGCTGCAACTGGGAGCAGCCAGATGGTGGAGGCTCTTCACGGTGAGGAAACGGGAGCAGAGCTCAGTTCCCTACTTCAGCAGCTTGCAGCTCGGCAGAGCACGATCCCAGCCTGTGCCCACCACCCTCACCGCCCTCGTGCTTTCTGCCTTCATGCGCCAAATCTGAGGGCCTGTGTCCCTGCCACTCCATGTTCCTCATCAGCCCACCCAGGTCTAGTGTCTACAAGGAGGGGCTCTGCTGGTCTTGCCTCAGAAGGGGCTAAGGAGCACGGATGGACAAACTGCACCTCTGTTTTGTTGAACACTGAGCAGACACACACCCCCAATTTAGCATTTGCATCAGCATCATCTACGCCCCAGATTTTTCTGGCTCCCAAGAATTCTTCCTAGACCTAGCAGAGGATTTTTGCCATAACACTCCCCAAGGTCAAGTTAGGAAAAGACTCAAGCCTTTGCCAGCATGTGCACAATATTCAAGTCATCCTATTCCAGGGCAAAAATCCATCTCTACACAGGTGAAACCACAGATCTGAAAATATGGGTCACCTCCAAACTGAGGCCAAGGAAACCATAGCTAACTTGCCATTTTTACTACATATACCAGAAACAATGGAGTGCTGTGAAAGGTGGAGTGTAGTGGCTCTAGCACTGAAGGGCTGAGTCAGGAGGATTGCCAAGAGTTCAAGGTCAGCCTAGGATACATAATGAGTTCCAGACCAGCCCAGAGTGAGAGCAAGAGCCTGTTTAAAACAAACAAATTAAAAAAGATATGGTGAGGGGAAAAAAAAAAAAAGCTAGAATTCTGTACTCAATAAAACTGCCTTTCAAGAATGAGATGAAATAAGGGGAATTTTTAGAGAAAAGAAAAACAAAATCCGAGTTTTCCCCCAAAGAAGGAAATGATCCAATATGGGAGGTTTGAAATGAATCAGCAAACACACAGCACTTATCTAAATGTAAGGTCAGAAGAAAGCTAAGCAGACCCAGAGCCAGGTGCGCCTCTACAGGGTGGAGACCAGCCCCTTTCACAGAGCTAGTCCTAGGCCGGCCGCATAGCACAACAAACAAATCCCTACCCCCAAGACAAACAAGCAAAAGCCCGTAAAAGTAGCTGCAAGGGGAGGAAATTGAAATTGATATTGAAAGTCTTATCAAGATAAATGAATGAACTGTAGACACTTGTGTATTAGCACGTATGCTAAAACTCTCTAAATTCCTAGGAAGTAAACATAAAATAGTTCCCAGACAAGGATAAATAAGAGTAAGAGAACACAAAACAGACCGCAGAAGATAGAAGGCTGCTGAGATGGCTCAGCGGAGAGAGGTGCTTGTTGGGTAAGTCTGACAAGTTCAGTCCCCAGGGCCAGTGGTGGGTGGAGAGGACCAACTGAAGGTTGTCCTCTGACCTCAGAACGGCATGTACGTGTCTGTGTTTACCTATACACATCACACAATAATCCTACACATGCCGCACAATAATGAAAAGTTAAAAACTGCTCAGATATTAAGGATAAGGGGGGAAGGAACAATAGAATATCAAAATAAGATGCAGTGTATGACCAAGTACGGTCGTGGCTAAGCACCTTTAAGCTCAGCACCTGGGGGGTGTAGGCAGGAGGATCTCTGTGAGTTCAAGGACTGGTCTATAAGTCAATTCCAGACCAGCCAGGGCTACCCAGTCAGACCCTGGTTCAAGAACAATGAAAAGAAAAGGGCATCCGACCGTGTCAGTAAGTTATAGTTCGTGTAAGTGGATTAAACGTTCCTTTAAGGAAGGTTTAATTGCATTTTTGGAGGAAATCGAGCTATATGCTGAGAATAAGAGTCACAGGTAAACCTCAATATAAAAATGCATTGCCGGGCTCAGCACTGCGCACCTGCAGTTGAACCACGTGAGAGGTGGAGTCAGGAGCACCCAGAATTCAGGCCATCCTCAGCTAATAGCCAGTTCCAAGCTAGCCTGGGGTATAGGGAGCCCTTTCTCAAAAGCTCTTATCTGGTAGTGTACTGACCAAAATAAGTCTAGTGAAGCTACAGCCATAAGGTGAGGGCCGTTTAGACTAAGCCATCAGCCCAGCTCCAGGATGCTACTTACACAAACTGCACCGTGACCGCCTCCCTCCAGCTGGGAAACAGCAGTGCTGGAAAGGTGCTGAAGCAAAAATGTCAGTGAGACATGGGCTCCCTGCATGACTTTCCTTATATTTCCAGAAAAAGTGTGAAGGCCTTAAGTTAGTGCTCCTAATTACTGTCTCAAAATGCACGAAAAACTGAAAACTATGTGAAAGACAATCCACATCAAAATGGAAATGTAACAAATTTTATGATTATCAACAGCTCAGACCAGGGAAAACTGGTGAGTATGTAAAAGACAGTGCTTGGTATGTTTGCTGCCCTAGCAGGGTCATCTGAGGGCCCAGCGCCCTGCAGCTGTACGTGCATTTGGAGCAATGTGACTTTTTTTTTTTTTTTTTTTTTCTGCCAAGGACTGAACGTGGGGCCTTGCCCTAGCGGATGCTGTTCACCGAGCTGTGTCCACAGACCACACATGAAACTTACAATTCAACCACATCCTAGTGCAGTCAGCCTCAAATGTCACAGGGTGCTGTGTGGCCCACACTAACCACAGGGTACCTAGGTGAGAAACCAAAATTACACAACCAGTCTAATTGTGTCCTGTGTTTAAAAATTAAACTCATGGGCCCAAGGAGAGATTGCACAGGAAAAGCGGAATTACAATTACAGTATGTGCAATTACATCTCCAGATCAGAAGGGATTAAGCCTGAAGGAAGAAATGGAAGAAGTACCTGCAGAGGCTAAATGGGTCCACAAAGCCGAGAGTTCATTTTAAAAGTGAAAGCAAATTAAAGAAAGATTACAAAGACACCTGAGTGGCCGAGGTAGCTGATACCTGTGACCCCGAATCTTGGGAGGAGGTAGAGGCAGTGGGATCAGGAATTCCAGGTAGCTGTGGCTATGTAGCAGGTTTGAGGCCAGTGTGCTCCAGGAGACAGGTGGGTGCCGGGGGCCACTGGCCAGCCGGTCCAGCAGAAACAGCTCAGGGAGACCGCCTCAAAGAGTGACGAGGTAGATCTCCGCCACTGACCTCCGGCCTCCACGTGCGCACACATCAGGGGTACACAGCACACAGTAAACAAGCTGACGGCCTAAGCAGTTATTGTTTTAGTCTGGTATAACTGATAGAAGCCGTGTAAACTTCACCCACAAACATGGATGCAAAAGTCCTAAACCAAATGATAAAAACAAACAATAAAGGCCATTTGTTTTTTCAAACAAAAACAGGATCCAGAACAAGAGGATTGCTGAGAGCTTGAGGCTAGCCTGGGCTAGAATGAGACCCTGTAATCCCAGCACTCATGAAGCAGAGGCCAGCAAATCTCTGAGTTCAAGGCCAGCCTGGTTTACAGGCTGAATTCCTGGTCAGCCAGGGGCTGCATAGTGAGATCTTGTCTCAAAAAAAAAAAAAAGATTCGGTAAGTGGAAGCAAAGACTAGCAGCCCTGTCTTCAGGGTGCCCGGAATGGAAGGTGGCGGGCTTGCCTCCCTACTGTCCCTACTGAGTCACCAGAAGGCAAAGTTGGTGCCTCTGAAACCAGGCATGGTGTGCACACCTGTAATCCCAGCACTCAGGGAGGCCGAGGCAGGCAGATCTCTGTGAGTTCGAGGCCAACCTGGTCTACAAAGTGAGTCCAGGACAGCCAAGGACTACACAGAGAAACCCTGTCTCAAAAAACAAAAAAAAAAAGGGGAAGCTGGAGAGATGGCTCAGTGATTAAGAGCTCTTCCAGAGGTCCAGAGTTCAATTCCCAGCACCCAAATGGTGGGTCACAACCATCTATACCTTCTACTACTGTCTTCTGGCATGCAGGTGTACATACAGACAGAACATTCAAAATAAATAAATAAAATCTTCAAAACAAAACAAAACAAAAAAGTTGCTGATCTGAACCCCTCCCCCGCAGTGCTGAGACCTCTTGAGAGTCACGCTGACTGTGCCAGAAACCCAGATCTGATCATGGGACATGCCTTCCCGTGTGGCTGCGGCATCTGGGGCACCGGCTAGGCACTTGCCTGTGGGAGGGCAGTGCCTTGCTGCTCACCACGCCTGCAGTTAGCCATTTGCCCATTCTTTTTTAAAGCGATTCCAGATGAGCCCTCTCATACTTAGGACAACATGTTCATAACTTCCGTGCCTTTCATGGCCTCCTCCTCTCAGTCTTTTCCACATTCCTGAAGAGGGGAGGGAGGGACAACTAGCTCACACCAGCCTGAGGGAGGGCACAGGCTCCCTTGTTGGCTCACGCTCTTGCCGAGCGATGGAGGCTCCCCTTATGCCGAAGCACAGCTGGAAACGGGCAGCGTGAACTCTGCTCCCTTCTCTCCAGCTGCCCCACGACAGTTGCTTTCTGAGACCATCTGTCCGAAGGCTGGGACAGCAGAAGTGGCAGGACTGGAGTGACTTCCCTAGGCTGAGTTGTGTCTCCTAAACATCTCCAAAATCCGCACAAGTCCTTAACTTATGCTCGGACATTTTTGATGACGGGGACACAAAGTCACACCCAGCTCACCTCTCCAGATCCGGTGTTCTCACTCACCTGGCTCCAGTCTGATCTCCAGCTCTGCCTCCCCACTGTTCCGCTGTCCTAGCGCTCTTCCTTCCGGTCTTCTTGTGACTGGCTTCTGAGGGTTCAGAGCACTGGTGTCAAAGGCCTTCAGATCACCCCATCTAAGGAGGCAGCTTCCCGCCACCCTCTTCCCCTGGACACCCGTCCCTCTGCCCCATTGCTATTTTCATCACAGCATTTAAGGCCTTCTGGATTTATTTATTTATGTATATGCTTGTTGTCTGCGCCCCCAGAGGCAGTGCTCCCTGCCTGCTTCCCAAGGGCAGGAGCTGTCTCCCCACATATCTGGCTCCAAGTAACTATCAGAGGCTGACTGACTGAATGCACCCCACACTCCGTTGGCTGTAATCCGTTAAAAGTTTATCTGACGCCTGCTTCCCTATCAGCAGCTGGGCGGGGACAAGCTGAACAGGAACAAAGCGCATGAGTCCATGTTCATTCTTAAGTGCCTGGGCCTGCACAAGGACTGGGCACTCCCGGAGACGAGGCAGAAGGATGAGCAAAGGCCCGCTCAGCTTTCTTCTGGCTTGAGCCTTTCCTATTTATAGTTAGCCCTTAGCCCAAAGGAAGAGCAGACGGAAGATGAGACGGACAAGCTGGCCTGGTGATTGGGCCTGGAGGCAGTGGAAGCCTGGAGAAGCCACTGACATTCTCTGAACCTCAGTTTCTATATCACCCGTATTAAAAAGTTTAAATCTTAAAGAAGCAGGCAGATCTCTGAGTCCGAGGTCAGCCTTGCCTGCAGAGCAAGTTCCAGGACAGCCCAGGCTACACAGAGAGACGCTGTCTCAGAAAAACCAACAAAACCAACAAAAAATTATCTTAAAATCCATTAGGCATGAAAGCATGGCTTGAACATGAGTAACACTAACTTCTTTTTAATAGTCTAGCATTTAACTATAGGGTAGGAAGAGGACAGAACATTATGTATGTATCTAGAAGATGCTCAACAAACGACAGCTTTTATTAAACCCTTGCTCCCAAGCTTCTCTGGCATGCCCGAATGCCCGGTATGGCACTAACGGCTCCCTGGGCCCTTGAGACAATTCACTGATGGCCAGCTAAGTCTGTTGATGAGGCAGGAGAGAAGCTGTTAAAAGGGAAAATGACTATGTGGCTTCCATGCAGCGCCATGGGGACTGTGACAGCCTGAGGCTGCAGAAAGCTGACCACAGAGACTCCAGACTTCAGGGAGGAGGGTAACCAACTTTCCACAGAGGGGCTGTGGAGAGCTCCCCAGATGCAGACGCCCTGGCTATCATAAAGTGGGGGTGGGGCAAGGAGAGCTCAAGAAAGCTCAGATAGGAGAGGGAAGGGGGAAGAGAGGCAGAGAGATGCTTCTGTTGGCTTCTGCCCTGAGCTCCTCAGCAGAGCACTGGCCTCCCCGTAAGGCTCTCAGCATCCTCCCTGTCACACACACAGACACCGCTGGTGAGGAGTCAAATGTGCAAGGCCATTGTCTACGGTGTCTAGGGAGCCGGTAGTCTTGCAGGGCTTGCCTGCTTTGCAAGAGGCCTGGGCTCCTAGGACGCCTCTCTCCTCCCCATTTGTCTTAGTTATTTATGTATTATTTAAAATAAAGAATGTTGCTCTAATGCGCAGGACCGTGGCATGCTGGTAGACGTCTTGCTTAGCAGGTACAAAACCTGCTTTGCTGGAAAAGTAATTATAAAGGCATTCCTGAAAATTCTTTTTTAAAAATGTTTATTTTCATTTTATGTGTATGAGTGTTTGCCTGCACGTATGTGTATGCACTACCCATGTGCCTGGTGCCTGTAGAGGCCAGCAGGCCATTGGATCCCTTAGAACAGGAGTTACAGACGGTTGTGAGCCGCCATGATGGATGCTAAGGACCTCCTGGGTCCTCCGCAACAGCAAGTGCTTTTACCGGCCCAGCCGCCTCTCCAGCCCCTACTGCGGGTTCTTAACAGGATGAAAAGTGCACAGGGGGATAGAGCACTGCCAGATCTGCTGGTTGTGTGGGTCCCCAGTGTCCGCCCCAGGCAGCTCACCGCCACTGCAGGGAACTGGACGCGCTCTTCTGGCCTCTGTGGTGGGCACCTCCCACGTGTGGCACTCACCCACCCGCACACAGATGCACTTGTTTACGTATATTTATGGATACACATGGATATTCTTCAAAAGATGCCCCGTGAACAGTGAGTTCTCCCCACCTCCGATAGTCTTTCTTACCAAGGCCTCTACACTGTCCTGATTCTTCTCTGTCTCTGAGAAGAGACAGCTCCGAGAGAGTGTGCATGACCCCTATTCTGTGCCTTCATCCCCCCACTTATCAGTAAGTCTTGAGGTACTCTCACATCAAACTGCTTGAAGTTTTAACCACTGTGTGAGACCCCCCCACACCCTTTCCTCCATCTCTTTCTGCCCATTCCTTGTAGGACACAGAATCTCTCTTACCTCAGACTCCCGGGCTGGGTTTAAAGGCATGTGCCACCCTCAGCCCTCAGCCCAGGCCGCCTGTGTTATGCCATGGTTCCCTTTGCAACCCTAAAGGCTGGTTTTGATTGCCAGGTCGAACTCGCAAGCAGCTGCCCCATCAGTCTTGACAGTCCTGTGCGCTAGGCATTCACAGCAGGGGGGATCCATGCTTTGTGACGGACAGGGCCGTCTAGAGGCAGAATGCTATGCACATCTGTACACACAGTGTTAGGACCTTCCTGGAACTCTGTGCTCTGACTTCACCGAGGCAGAGTGGGAAACCAGCTGCCACCAGAAGGTGGCCCTAACTAAGGGGATCTAGTAGGCTGGGCTCCGGAGCTGGGAAGGCACGTGCTGCAAGTTCAGGCCCCAGTGTCTGCTTTTAACTCCAGTGCTGGCAAGACAGGCTCCATGGAGCACCGTGGATCAGGAGAGAGTCTGTCTCAGAAACCCCTGTAGAGCAACTTAGAAAGACTCCAGGATCAACCTCTGACATCCATCCCACATACACAAAAAAACATGGTTCAAAGCCAAGAGCATGTCTAATCCCAGCACTTAGTGAGGCTGCCTCAGCCTGGAAGGAAGTTTTTCTCAGCCTGGACTACACAGACAGATGCTGTTTTAAAGCCCTGAAAATGACATCCCCTGACCCCAAATCCTCGAATATAAGTGCCCCAGCTAGCTGCCACCTTAGCTGCTCCCACCCTTCTCCCAAGTAACCAGTCAGCATGAACAGCAAGTGCCACTCAGGTCAACACTAAAGTGACAAGTACTTTTATTCATGACTCCAAAGCTGCCCAGTGAGTTATTGGTGGGAGAGCACTGACCAGGATGCTCGGGGGAGGTCTAGCTTTATTACCATTGGCCCCGGAGTGCTCCTGTGAGGGCGGGATGCAGCCTTAGGGCCTGTGGAGGAAGGACCACTCCAGTGAAGCTCAGGCAGGAAGTGGGAGTCACGGCGCTGTGCATCAGGAGGGTGCTCATGATGCTCATGAGGCATCAGACTCGTGAGGAAAGATTAAGAAGAGGCCAGAAAAAAAGTGACTAAGAACGAAGTTCACCTACGTTTTCCTGCCATTTTCAGGGCTGTGCCTGGTCCTCCCCTAACACTAACCATGCCTTCCCTGGCACCCCTTCATCTGGCTCCATCTTGATCAGCGAGGTCACCCTCAGGTGGCTGCTGTAGAGATCCCAGGCCTACGATGGAGGACCTCTGAAGCAAGAGATTCCCTGAGGGGGAGGGGTACTATTAGAGCCCCGTGTCTCTAGGATGGAGGTAGCCATTTCCTGGGCCTGAGAAGAAGCCCAGGAGGAAGGGAGGGCTTCCGTTTCTGTCACTGTGTAAACAGCACAGACAGAAGAAGGATGGCCCTGAGAGAGCTTCCGGAGGGAGTGGCTGGCATTCACAGGGCTTTGTCCTGGCCGTATCCACATGGGATAATCGCTGGGTTTTGGGACTCCAGCTCGTCTTCTTGGTGGCGGTGGTGGCGGTGGTGGTGGTGGTATGTGCGCGTGCTCAAGTGCATTTAACGTGTGTCTGTTGCTGTGGAAGATGGCTGCATGTAGCAGCTGAGCCCCCCTCCCCCCGTGTCTCTGGGATGGAGCTAGTGAGCAAAGAGTAATGCCCGGCTTTTCTCCCACCCACCAAAGTCTCCTCAGCCCCTCTGCCACTTCTATAGCTTCACCCATGTGCTAACCCAGGGCAAGGCCTCTGTGGGTTTCTGGTTGGCATTTCCTCCCTGTGTGCCCACCAACTGTCAGAAACGGGTGCTTGGTGGGGGAGGAAGGCAGAATGTGGGAAGGCAGGGCAGCCAAGCCAAGCAGCTCTGCAGGGAGAGGGGCTGGGCCTGTAGAAGGGGAGAGAGGGCCGGTGTGCGCGCTGGCAGGGGACGTGCATGGACCATGAGCCGTGGTGTGGGTAGCTGGGTTACCTTTCCAACCACCCTCAGCTAAGGAGGAAGAGGTGAGGCCACCCGGGGTTGGTCCCAGCTGAAGGGAAGATGCCTTTCCTGTGGAGAGAGCCTTTCATTCCCCCCACACCCCACTGGACTACCGTTGCCATCACTCTCCAGGACAAGGCCTGGGACTCTGTGGTTAAGGGACTGCAACCCACAAGCAAAGGGTTTGAGCTATCTCATCCTGTTGGGAGGACTGCCACCAACACCCAGCACACACAATGAAGCAGTACCAAGAAGGGGGAGGCAACCAGGCAGGAGGAGACAAGGCTTGGGAGGGTCAGGACTGAGCCGGTGACACCGAATCCACATTGCAACAGTCAGAGCGGAGGCAGGCGAGAGCCTTAGCTGCTGCTGAAGTCGCCCCTGCTCCTCTGTCTGCCCGGGCCCTCCTCAAAACCGCCTTCTCTTGTCAACCTTGCGTCCGCACAGGAGTTTCAGGCACTGAAGGTGGACCACAGACAGACACTGGGTTCATTCAGAGGGAGGAGCCGGTGAGGGCCGTGTGACCCTGGGATTTGTCCGGGTCATGGGATGGCCAGGCCTGTCTAGGGTCGCTTCATCAGTCCGATCCCCTCCAACCCCCGGGCTTGGGAAAGGCTCCGGCCTGTCCTGCAGTCCCCCGGCCTGGCGCCTAGGTGGCACCAGAGCCTCGTGCTGACGCTCCCTGCGGTCGGGAGCCGCCCACACCTGCGGACCGCGAGCCGTGCAGCCCTTCCTGGTGCCAGCTCGAGCCGGCTGCGGCTTCTGATGTCTGGGTTCAGGCCCCCGTGGAACAAAGGGGCTGGGGCGCTCTCGCAGCCACAGACCCGCCATCACTACCTCCTTCCTAGCTCTGATGTTCCCTCACTTCCCGGGCCGGATGAGGGCGGACGGGCTGGCCAGCCCCAGTCCTGGCTCCCCCGCCTCAGACACAGTCCAAACACAAGTAACGCATCTGCACCTTTTCAAGTTCTCGTAATCTCGGTGAGAAAAAGGAATGTCCTGACATTAAATTCCTTTGTACGCCGTGCGCGCGCGCGCGCGTGTGTCTCTGTGTGTGTGTGTGTGTGTGTAAACAAAACAATCCGCACAGACTTGGAAACAATGTGCTCCGGTTCAAACGCTGAGCGGCTTTCAAAGGCTGGTAGTTTGCGCGGTGCCCAACCCCGCCGGGCACAGGCGGCTCCCGCAGACCAGCGCCGCTGTTCTCTGCACCAGTGTTCCCGTCTGTGGCTGGGTGGCTGCAGGGGGCAGCTGCGGGCGGCGCCCGGGGCGAGGTCCCCGGCTGAGCTCTCGCCCCACGAGAGAACCCGCGACAAAGTCAGGGGTCCCTAAGTCCTTGGGAAGGGGGTCCGGGTCGCCCGGAGGGACCTGGCTGCGCTCAGGGAGGGGCCCTCCAGGGAGTGACCCGGAGCGGGACCTAAACACGATCAGAGGGCAGATTTGGGAAGGGAGGAAAACGAACCTCGGGTTGTGCAGCATCCTCCCGCCACACAAGTCCAAGAGTCAGCTCCTTCGCCCTGCCCGGCCCGGCCCTGCGCCCTGGCTGGTGTGTGTGTGCGTGTGTGTGTGTGTGTGTGTGTGCGCGCGCGCGCGCGACTGTGTGTGTGTGTGTGTACGACTGTGTGTGTGTGTGTGTGTGCACGACTGTATGAGAGTGGAGGAGAGAGCGAGTGGGGGGGCTCTGGCCGCGCGGACCCCGCCCCTCCCCCCTCCCGCCGGAGCCGAGCTGCTGCGGCCGCGGAGAAAACAAAGTTCTCCGGTCTCAAAGTGACGCAAAGAGTCCTGCGGAGCCCTTTGGCGGCGGCTATCTGGAGATCAGACCATGTGAGGGGCCGCGGGTACAAATAGCGCGGCGGGCGGCGCCAGTGCAGCGGCCGCGCCGGTGCCTCGAGGGCGCGAGGGTCGCCGCCTGCGCAGCCCGGGAGCGCCGCCGCGCCGCCGCAGGTGGGTGCTCTCCCCTGTCCTCCCCGGGCTCCGACCCAGCCTCGGGCCCGCGCTCGGCCGCCCGGGCTCGGGGCGCCTTTGTCTGCCGCGCGCGGGGTCCCGGCGAGGGAGCCGCTGGGCGCCGAGGCGCGCGGCGCTGGCCTGGCGCAGCCTCGCTCTTTGGCAAAAGTTGGCGTAGTTTCCCCGGCGTGGGTGGTGCCGGGGCTTTCCTTTTGGGTCGCGGGCTGGTGGCTTTGTGCCGAGACGGCGGCAGGCACAAAAGCCCAGAGAGCCGGACGGGTGTCCGGGTGACACTTCGGAGGGCTGAGCCTCCGTGCGCTCGGGTGGCTCGCTGGGGAGCGCGCGCCGGCTCAGCTCCCAGGCCATTCAGAATTTCGGGAACCGCCAGTGGGCCGTGCCTCACCGTCCCCGGAGTGTGCAGCCAGCTGGGGGCAGGGGTGTACATCGAAACTGTTTCTAAAAAGCTGGTGACCGCGAAGGAGACTTCCTTTTTGCATGAAGTGTGTGTGTGTGTGTGTGTGTGTGTGTGTGTGTGTGTGTGTGTGCGCGCGCGCGCGTATTGAATTATTCTTTTTTTTTTTCTGTCAAGAATTTGAAGGGTAGAGTTTTTTAAGAGCCAGGCAACGTAAACGTCTCTCTGTATGTATTTTTATGATCAATTTTTGTCCAGAAAAATGAACCAGGTCAATGGATTATTTATGGAGCCGCTAGCTCTCATCGTAGTAAAGGGAGAGATCAAATATTTAATGTGTTTTCAGTTACATAGAAACATGCCTAAGAAAGTAATGCCGGGCCTGTTTAAAGGTAGCAGAGGGCTGGGGCAGCCTTAGTGGCAGGCGGGTGGGAGTGGAGGAGGGACTGGCTCCCACGGCCTTCACTCGTGTGGAGGCCTTCCTACCCCGGTCCCTGTCAAGAGGGACTGCCCCAGCCAAGGCTGGTGGGGGCTTTGTCGCGGTGCGGGAAATCTTATTTATTTTGGGCGGCTGTGAGGCTTGAAGCCAGCGTCCTTCGGACCCTGGGCCGGCCTCCTACCACATGGGAAGAGAGGGGTTTGCATACCGAGCCGAAGCAGTTAAGCAGTTAATAGTCTTTGCTCTAGCACTGTGTTGACTTTGCTTGATGAAGAGAGAAAAACAAAGCCTGACTCTGCCTGCTGTGAAGGTTTGTAGCAGGTCGGGAGTTCAAGGTCGTCTTCAGCTCCTTAGCTAATTCAAGGCTCTCCTTGGTTACACAGGACCTGCCTCTAAAGCAAGACAAAACCTCCACCCCACGTAGCTTGCTGGGTTGCTTCTGGAGCTTTTCTTACTAGGCCTGAACAAGAGCAAGTTGAAACTCCTCCACAGCAAACCTGGGATGCACTCTGGTGGCCTTCCCAGGGCATTCCAGAGCGGTAACTCCCCTCGGGCATTCAAGCCCATTTCAGTCCAGTTAAAAAAAAAAAGAATCATATACACACATACATACATACACACATACATGCATACATTTGAGGAAGGGGAGATGGACTATGTCGACACCTTCATGGAATCCCAGATCTCAGAAATTCCTCTTCGGGAGGGGGGTTTAGAATCATTTGTGCGTTTTTGTGAACCTGGGGGTGGAGCATGTGGAGAATTTCCCAGATGGGCAGTGGCTGTGGAAGGAGGGTGCTGAGTGAGCAGCGAGGGGTAGGGAGCTGGGTTGGGCACTGTCTATGGCAGGCTTGCAAAGTAGCCTGGGTGGCCCCTGCCCAACAGAAGCACAGGCAATTCTGGAAAGAAAGCCGGTTCACAGCCACCTCTTGGTCAGACTTGAGTCTTGAGTGGTGTCCTTGGGCACACGGGGCTGCCTGAAGAAGCCGGGCTTGCCTTCGGATTACTGCTTTAGCAGGATATGGTTATGACTTAGCTCTTCATTTAAGATGCCGACGGCCAGATGGGAAACTGCACAGTCATTTTGTGTTGGGAAGGCAAATAGGGCCTTAGCTGTTTTTAGTAACGCTGGAGATCCTTTAGGGTTCATGGACTTTGAGTAAGAAGGAACAGGGGGACCTGGGAAACATGATGTCCAAGCTCTTGTGCAGAGGTCCTAACCTCCCTTCTTGAAGAAAGCACAAATTGCAGTCATGATGCAAAGTACCTAAGGGCTGGGACCCTCCCGGACACTGGTGAGCTGGAGGCCTTCTGGGATCTTCTTGTCTTTTGGCCGAGGGATCTGCGTGTTCAGACGGTGAGGTTCTGTGCCTGCACCCAGCTAGAGGAAGAGTTAGTTCCTAGAGCTAGCGGATTTCCAGGTACACACACACGCTGGTCTCTGGGTTGGGCCTCTCCCTCTGAGGTTTTCTGTGTCCAGCCAAACAGGCCTGCGTGGAACATCAGCATCTGACCAAAACAAACAAACAAACAAACAAACAAACAAAACCCTGCTTATTCCTACTTGAGGAAACTTGCCCTTCAGGGGTCAGTTCCAAGGAACTTCCTTCTCAGATAAAACAGCATCCTAAAAAAAAGATCCTAGAAGAGGCCCAGGTGAAAAAATAGATCAAGTTAATCTTTAAATAGAAACCCGGCATGCCTGAGTGTCCCAGGGGACAGAGCGGCCACTAGGGTGGGCATGAGACCCACCACAGGCCAACACAGCCACCTTATTTCCAGGCCGAGCTCTTGGGTGTGACTTTGGTACACATTCAGAAAGTGCCAGCATGTGAGTAACAGCTGAGTGGGGAACAGCTCCTCAAGCCTGGAGAGAGACAGAGACTGAGACCTTTCCTCTGGGAAGGTGCTTCCTGGCTAGCTCAGGAAACAGCAGGATGTTCTGAGAATCTGGAGCCCAGGCCAGGTGAGAGGTGACAGGAGGATGGTCAGGGACTGTTTTTGTGTGGCCCTGTGCATGTGTTTGTATGCATGAGTGTGTGTGGGGGTGCACTTGCTTGTGTGGGCACATGTGGCCAGAGGTTGAGGACTGGTGTCTTCCTCAATCATTTATTAACTTTCTGATTTCAGACAGTCTTTCACTGAACCTGAAACTTGCTGTTTGGACTAGATTGCCCGGGCAGGGGTTTCCCTGAGATTTTCCTGTATCCATGCCCCCTCCCCACGACCACCAACTCAGTGTTGGAGTTTCAGACTTGCCCCCTGCTCTGGTTTTATGTGTGTTCTGGGGATCCCATGCAGCAAGCATCACCCACTGAGCCATTTCCCTGGCCCCTTACTAGGTTGGTTTTCTTCAGTCTCCCTCCCCTTGCTTGCTGTGCATCTAATCACATGTGTGTCACATGGGAGTGTCTTTAGTATGCTTGTGCTGCGGAGGGAGACGTCGCTGTTTTATCTTGACTTCTGGGCAGGGTGCAGCTCAGTGACAGACCACTAGGCTGATCCATCCCCAGCACTGTAAAACAAACCTGATTGAAACTGTCATTCCTGCCGCTTGCTCACAGCCCACTTTCTTTGTCCTGGCCATATTTAAATATGTGACAGCAACAAAGTACAAACAGTTTTGTCTTCTGCTAAAAGTTCTAAGCTGTGAAGTGAATCCTTTTTCCCTCTTGTTCTCTTCAACTAGGTCACACTCCAGCCCAGGCTAGCCCTAAGGAGCTGGGATTACAGGTGTGAGCCACCAGGGCAGGTTTGGAATTGGGCTCCATGGGATAAAGAATTCCAATTGGCAACCTGAAAAGCCCATCAGGGGCCTAGAAGACACCTCCCCAGGTTGCGTGGACAGGTTTGCTTTAGTTTCCTTTGAGAACCAGAAAGAGGGTTAAATAACACGATTTCTGGTGGGTTCTAGCAGCTGTGTGCTGTATTTTACGGGGTTGCTTCGGTAACATTTACTTCTGTGAGTAGGTAATACACTCCCAGTTCCAAACAGCCACTGGCAAGTGAGCGTTCTGAGTGCAGGCAGTAGAGGCCGCACCTGCCTATGCTTGTCTCAAAGTCAAAGCCTCCAGGCTCATCTTTGATCCTGACTTTTCAGCCCTGCTCTGCTAGAATCTTGGAACTGTCGCTGTGATGTCCCCTCCTCCACCTGGGGATACACGGCGGGTCTAGACCACGGGAATAGGAAGTCCCTTAGGGTGGATCCCTGGGCCTGTGTAAGTTACTATGGGGGAAGAAATGCTTGCTTGCCTCTTCTGGGCTGTGGTGGGCTGCAGGACAGCAAGGATCTGCGTCACGCCCAGAGCCTGAGGCAGGCCCTTCACGAGGAGAGCCGGATATGGCTCATTCCAGTAAACAAGTGCTAGAGCAGGACCTGAGGCCACAGCCAGCCTCTGCTTCCAGAGGGACCAGAGGCGACACACATCATCAAGGATGTGCGTGGCAATCAAGCGGTTCTTCAGGGCTTATCTGGGCCTAGGATGCAAAGAGGAAGCTCATGCGGTAGGCGGAGCGTTTCTTGCCAGGCCTCTAAGGATGCAGGGCATATATAAATGTGTGGACGTGTTCCAGGGCTCACCCCGGGATAATCTGGGGGCCTTGTTAGTGTGCCTTCCAACACAGACCTCTGGAGCACAGCCCAAGTACCTGTTTTCACGTTTACCAGATGACCAGGCGTCTGGGCTGAGAAGTATGAAAGGCAGTGAGACTCCAGCTGTGGCCTCCAGAACCCTGGGCTGAAAGCCTATTAGGGCCTACGTAGAACGTGAAGTAGAAGCAAAATGGGTGTCGCACGTGTTGGCGGCACGGAAACGCCCTTCGTCACTCGTCGATGCCCGTGTGCTGTTAGTGCTAAGTCCAGCATTTGTCATTCTTTAATCCCCACATTTAATTTTCATTTTAATCCACTCTAGAGGGAGAAAATAAGAGGCTCAGAGATGTTAAGCAGCGTGGTCATAGTCACAGTGATAGATCTGGGTTGTCAGCGTAGATGTGTGAAACAGAAAGGACCCTCGGCCACAGAGCCCTTAAATGACCGGAGACAGTTCTTGTCTAGGCATGGCTGCTTCTGTTCGCTGAAGGGTCTTGCCTGTGCCAAACCCACCCCCGATGCCCTTTTTAATAATGTGTGATAACCCATTATATTTTTGACTGCCCTTGGGCATAACTGGATCTGTCGAGATGTCTCCTTTATACACTGTGTGGAAAAGTTGGGATGCCCCTTTTCTGTTGCCAGGGCAAAGACTTCTCGTTCACAGTAACTGCCCCAAACCACCCTGAGGCGTGTTCCCTATTCACTGCATTCCAGAGAACAGACTCATGTCTCAGACAAGCACTCCTTTGCATAAGGGGACAGCTGTGCCCTCAGAGATCACATCTAAACTCAAGTTCATTTCACACCCCACATCCCCTGCTTTCACTTGATGGGGAAATGGGTCCTTACAGCTGCCACCTATGATGCTTAGCCACCTTCGCACACCCAGCAGCCCCTCAGGGGGCACAAATGTAAGCCAGCACTTTACACGGTGGGGCCCAAGAGGAGGAATCAGGGAGCAGCAAGGTCCTGGGGCACAAACTCCTAAGTGGCTTTGGGGACAGCATGAGGAACATCCACATGCCGTGTGCCTGGTTAGGGGGTAGGAATCCCATGTTCCTTAGCTTCTCCTGGCAGTGCCAGCTTCCCAGCGTGGCCATACATTTTGGCCAGGGTGGAGGGTGGTAGGACCATCGTGCCGGGCAGAGTCCGTGCCGCTCTGGAGTAGGTTCGGTGTTTGTTGCTGCCCGAGCCCCACGGCTCTGCCAGCCTTGGTAGGTGCCTTGAGAACTCCCTCCTCCCTCATGGAGAATGCAAATTGCCACTTGGCTTGATGACCTGTAATTAATCTTATCTCAGCGTTCAGCCCATAAATCATGCTGCAGGTTTGTTTTGGGTTTGAAAATGGAAATGCACTTGAGTATCCTGAGAGGTGAACTCGCTTTGATCTTGACAGGTAAACTCAAAGTACAAAACTCCCAGAATATTTTTCACTTAGAATGTGCTGACGGGAGGTTAACGTGTAAGAATCACGGCCATTTCCAGGGCGGTTGGATATTTTATGACTAATTGCTATAATTACTTGCTTGCTCAGACGCTGGTTTCCCTGGCTACAGAGATAGTTTGTGAAAAGGAAAAATGGAGATTTGACCAGAAGTTTACATAGAAACAGGTTCTCTCTCTCCCTCCCTGCTGCCTACAGCTTCTTTCAATTCTGGCGATAGAACCAGGGCCTCAAGGCTCACACCAGGCAAGCCCTCTGCCGCAGAGCATCACCTCCAGGAACACTTTTGAACTAACTGGGAACGAACTGAGAGAATTTGCTGGAGATAGGAGTGTGGACAGAAAGCCAACCATTAACTAGCCAGTCAGCTGCCTTGCCGCTGGGGAGGAGGGCGGGGGCGGGGGCGGTGGTGGGCGAGGGCAGACCGAAGCCTTGAAACACAGTCGGGTGCTGGGGTGCCACAGGCAACCTGCTCTCTGCTCAGCCTGGGATGATGGTGCTCACGTGCTTCTGGGCATTTTCCGTCCATGGGTAAATTAAAAGCCTGCCAGGAGGAGGTCTGCGCTGTAATACTGACCTCTTTTGCTGTCCTCCTACCCCGCAGGATAAAAATATCTTTTAGAAAAGCTTTCAGGAGAGAATTCTTAGAAACCAACCTTCTTAACAACCTGTACTTCTCCACCCTGGATCAGCTTGCTCTCAACCATTGTTACTGGAGGCAGGTGCTGGGAGAGCCAGAGCAGGGCTCCGGACAATCAGTAAGACAGGAATAGTCAGGAAGGCTATTCCAGCACCCAGGAAGGCCAGGTGCCTTATGGACCCAGACTGGTAACTGGAAGGAGTTTTCCCCTGGGAAAGGCAGGGAATGAATTGAAGGGAGTTTGTTTTGTGGCTGCAAGGGGCTGTGACTTTGTGTCCCAGGTGCTATGATCAAAGTGGGGGTGCCATAGAACCCTAGAAAGGAAAGCCAATAGAGAGAGACGGTCCCCTGGGGAGAAGAAACCTGCCCTCTCCTATTGCCTGAGGGATGGTCAGAACAGGTTTATTTTATTTTTATCAAGTTAGAAAGCATTGGAAAGATATTTCAGGAAACTAGAGCTTTATGATGGCTGAGATAAAAATAGAGACTAGGATATTGTCCTTCCAGGAGCTGCTCATCACCGCTGCCAAGAAATGAAGACCGTGCCTTAGGGGCTGAGCCCTAGGAAACACACGTTGCCCCTGAAAGCACCAACCCACAGGTTTCCATCCTTGCTTCAGGATGCCCAGGGGAAAAAACAGAGTCCAGAACACACGATTGGGCTCTTGAGCCTCCTCCCTTCCCTAGGGTCTGTCCTGGGGTTAGTCTGTCCGGTGATGGAACAGATGCTCCAGGCAAGACAGAGACGAGAGTAAAGGGCCAAGCCTGAGCAGTTGCTTCAGCTCTGTGTCATCCTCACCCCTAGGGACAATTTCCACACCCACTGTTTGGTCTCCAGGTTCCTCTGTGTTTAGCTTAAACTTGGAAAACCAAGTTTAAGATTGACCTGTCTTTAACTGTATTAATATCTCAGCGTTCTCTCTCTCTCTCTCTCTCTCTCTCTCTCTCTCTCTCACACACACACACACACACACACACCTATTAAAGACCCGATGAGCAGTTACTTATGGCACATGAGGGAATGCATGGTTATATTTAAAGTTTATCAGGGCCAGGGCTTTTACAGTGGTAAAGCACGTATGTAGCATGTGTGAAGCCATGGTTTGCTCTCTGGCACCACAAAGAAAAAGGTCTTTACCAAATCTAGTTGAGGTCACAAAGCAGAGAGCATGAGGAGGCCAGACACCAGCACAAAAGGTGAGCAGAACGAGGCTCCGTCTACACAGATTATGTGTCTGAAACCCCTGTTCTTCACAGTGACATTTGCACCGTCGAGGCTGAGGTAGGATGGGGGGGGCCAAACAGCTGGGCAGGTAGACCCAGAGTTCTTATGTAATTGCACATCTGTCTACATGTAACTGAATTATCCCTTGTCGCTCTAAATAGTTTTGGCAACAATCAATCCTTTTAAATCCTAAATTTTCTATTTTGCAAGTAAAAAAAAAAAAAAAAAAAAGAATCCTTTGGGCACAAAACTAGTTACTCTCACCTGCTGGTGTTTGTGTCTAATCTTTGACAATATTTATATGCACAGTTTTTCAGTGTGTGTGTGTGTGTGTGTGTGTGTGTGTGTGTTGGGGGGACTCTATGCCTGCTAAGCAAATGAGATACTACTTACTCGTACACCTAGCTCCTCACGATCGTTTTGTCTTTACATCTGTTGATGGGGAGAGTTGTGGGCTGTACAGAGAGTGACGATGCAGCTCAGCTAGTAGAGGGCTTGCCCAGTGGGCAGAGTCCTGTGTCCCAGTGTGGCATAAACCAGGCATGGTGGTGCACATTTGTGAGTCTAGCACTCAGAGTAGAATCAGGAGGCAAGCCCAAGGCCAGCCTGGGATTTTTAACCCCCTATCAAAGAAGGAAAGGGAAGAAAAGGATAAGGAAAAAGAAAGGGGAAACCCCTGAAAACCCTTGCAGGTAAGAGCAGAGCACTGACTCTCTTCCTATGGTTGGGCTTTGAGGGTGACGTGATTGCTGCCATTGTGAGAAGGGCTAAGAGTCCACTTCTGGAAAGGAAAGACACAATCTCAACAAAGCAAAGGCATAGTCTAGTTCCTAAACTGTCAGGAGTTTAAGAAATGGAAAGTAACCGGGCAAGTCTTGGCCGTGTCTGGTTTATAGCAGGCAGGAGGTTTAAAGTCCAAAAGGGCTCAGGTTACTACTCCATGTGGGGAAGCCTCATCCCCGGTCCAGAAGAGAGCCCAGCTCCTTCCCTGCACCCCATCATGGTAGCGAGATGAAGGTGCAGCTGCCAGGGTCCAGCCTTCTGCAGGGGCGCGTGGGAACGGGACACCTGAGGGCAGGGGCCTTCACACTCTTCTCCTTGACCCCCATGGATGAGCACACCGGCATGGTCGCGGCTGCAGTGACAAGTGGCTTAGCCCCAGAAGTTGCTGACAAGTGGCAAGCAGTATGAATGGTGAGGAGCCGAGACCCACCTGGCCCAGAGGGTTGATGGGAAGGCAGAAAGGTGGAGCACAGGTGGACTGGACACAGCTGCAGGCCACAGCTGGAATCTTCCTGGAGCCAACCAGGAAGGCTGAGAAAAGACCCAGATAGAGAGCTTCCGGCACCTCCCAAGGCGGGGGGGGGGGGGTTGCCTTGTCTTTTCCTCTGCAGACCACCTTGGTGGGGTGCAAATCTAACCAGGTGCTCGGCTTAAAGGCCAGAGACGACTGTCCCTTCTGGCTGGCAGGCAGAAGATACGCCTGCCTTGCTGCTCACAGGCCTGGCATCCAGGATGGGGCTCTCTGGCTCTGCAGGGAAGCTCTCCTGGCATTCCTCTGGGTTACTGATAAACTACAGGGGGCATTTGTGTCCTTCTAAATGACGCAAGCGCTGGGTCTTAAGTAAAGCCTGTGCGTAATCTTGGTGATTTGCTATTTTTGTTTTGTTTCCTTTTCGAATTACTTGATGGCGGTTTGACACCCTCCATTCGTTTGTTGAAAAACTTAGTTGATTTTATGGACTCCGAGCAAACGGGCTGGCTTTCAGATAACAGCACCTGTAATCCTGTCAGCTAAGATCATTTGGGCTGTGTGACGGAGCTTGCTGGGATGGTTTGATGCCTGTAATCCCAGCACCCAGGAAGCTGAGATAGGAGAGCTGCTGGAAGTTCAAGGCCAGCTCAGGCTACAGAGAGAGTCCTTGTCTTAAAACAAACAAACAAAAGCATGGGTGACTAATACCCCAAACAAATCTCTAATCTTTCCCCCCTTTCTCATTGTGTGTTTTCAACAGAGCTCTCGCTCCTGTCACTGTACCACTGAGGCAAGATCCAAAGCTGAGCACCAAGAACTAGTTTGTGTCCTTGGCAGATGGGCATTGGTGTCATTGGCTGACCAGCAGCATGGAGACCACGCCCTTGAATTCTCAGAAAGCACTGTCAGCGTGCAAGGACAGAGAGGACTGTCAAGAAAATGGTGTTCTACAGAAGGGTGTCCCCACCCCAGGGGACAGGGCAGAGCCTGGCCAAATATCCAACGGGTACTCTGCAGTTCCCAGCAGGAGTGCTGGAGACGAAGCTCCACACTCCATCCCAGGGGCCACCATCACCCTGGTGGCTGAGATTCGCCAAGGGGAGCGGGAGACCTGGGGCAAGAAGATGGATTTTCTCCTGTCCGTCATCGGCTATGCTGTGGACCTGGGCAACGTCTGGCGTTTTCCCTACATTTGCTACCAGAATGGCGGAGGTTAGTGCCACGGGCCACCAGGGGTGGGCTGGAGACCCTGTGGGAGGCCACAAGACAAGTGATAGCCTTACTGTCCTGTGTAAGTGAGGTGGGAGGAGAACGTGAGACCTCGGCTTTCATGCCAGCCAAGTCTCCAGCCAGCAGGCAGCCTAAGGTGGCCTGCGTGAGGCATTCAGGCTGTATGATTATGAAGCTGGCTGATCCGCGCCCTCCCGTGTACGCCTTGGGTTTGTGGTGTTGCCTGCGCTTCATTTGTAGAAGGGTTCCTCTCTCATCCCGTGTTGTTCAAACTTTTGTTTGTGAGTCAGAAGCAAGAGAGCACTAGCCACCCTGTGGGGAAGTCTCTCCCTCCTGCTGGCAGTTTCCGTGTGGAGTGTGGAGGTGTAAGGCCTGTGGGAGGAACACAGGGAGGGGGCTGGAAGGCTCCAGACCCTGCTAGGCCTTTGGACCTGTGTGAGGTCAGAGAATGGCACTGCTCTGTGTCCAAAGTCTTAAGTTATCAGACTTGATGTGATCAAAGCTGAACCCAGCTTCGGTGTGACATGACTGCCAAGCCCAAAGCGTGCATGGATGCATGTGCTCCTTGTGTCATAGATGGCCTGTCTTGTAAACCGCCCTAGTAAACCTAAGGCCATAGAGTAGTTACCTTGTTGACTGTGTGTGAGTTGGGGAGCCTGGGAGAGAGCAGAGCAGAGGAGGGGCGATAGGTGAGTAGGGGCTGGCCCTCTGTGTAGATACTGAGCAAGAAGAGGGGGTCAAGCCAGTGGACATTATTTTGGCAAGCTGTCTGAAAAGCAACTACAGGGAGGCCTGGGATGTTAATTTATGTTTGCCAGACTTCTGTGGTCTAACACTAAGTTTCTTTGTTTTTTGTTTTTGTTTGTGTTTTTATTTTGTTTTGTTGTTATTTTGAGACAGGGTTTCTCTGTGAAGCCCTGCCTGTCCTGGAACTCACTCTGTAGACCAGGCTGGCCTCAAACTCAGAGACCTGTCTGCCTCTGCCTCCCTCCCGAGTGCTAGGATTGAAGCCATTTGCCTCCACCACCTGGCCCGTTTCTTGATCTTTTAATGGCTACTCTGTGGCTAGGAAGACAGTTGCCTGGGACTTGGGAGGTTGCACACCCCTTACCCAGGATTGAAAGTCACAGTCTTCTTTTCTCCTGCTTGCCGCGACCTTGGCCTAAGCATTGCATGAGAGGCTGGGTCCTTGGTGACAGTTCTACCATAAGCCTGTCAGGTAAATCCTTTGCACAAATTGAGGTCCATTATAAAACCACACCATGAGTGTGGTTCTCAAGCCAGGTTTGCTCAGAGTGTAATTACGTGGATATTTCTGAGTCGCATCGGCTTCGGGTTTTTAGGGATGAAGCATGTTTTAGGCAGGAAGGTTATCAGGGAAAAATCTTAGCTGAGTCCCCTCTGGCCTAAAACTCAAGCTGCAGGTGAGCAATACTGTTGTTCTGTGAGAAGCTACCATCTTTAGCCATGCTCTCAAACAGCGATGGCTTGTGAGGAATTATTCTGGCCCAACAGAATGATATGGCCAAACTGGTCAGAATCAGTGGTCAAGGGGCTGGAGTCATAGGTAATATTGAGGAAGGAGGAGCCGGTTCCACGGGTCGGAGACTGCACCTGTGTTGATTATTGGACAGTTCAGCATTGTTCCATACCTGGACATCTTCATGAGGCCTGGGGTGAACCCTAGAATCTAGAGATCAGGTTTTAAGGTCACCAGTGCCTGTGGTGTGTGACTGTACTGGCGTCTTCTGGTAGGAGAGGAAATCAGAGCAAAGTGGAGGCGGCCTGGCCCCTGCTCTGTTGGCTCCCGCCCAGCCTCTTTCCATTTACTCTCAGGCTCCTCCTGCTATCATTTTTGCTTGCTTGTTTTTGCTTTGATTTGCCCCAAGAAGGCATCTTCAATGAAATACCCTGATGAAACCAGCTTAAGGAGAGTCTGTATGGCTCACGGTGCCAGGTTGCCAAGTTCTACATGGCAAGAACCGGAAGCAGCTAGTTACACGCATGCATGCGTGCTGGCCCAGCTAAGTGTCTCCTTTTCATTCAGTCCAGCGCCCAACCCATGAAGTGATGCTGCCCGCAGTCCGGGCAGGGCTTCTCATCTCTGCTTCCCCCACTAACGTCTTCCACAGGCCAACCCGATCAAGACGTCCTCATTGAGATGTCCTTCCCCATGATTCTACATTGTCAGCCATCACGCTAACCAGCCAGACAGTGGCTTACACTTGGCACAAAGCCCTAGGGCCAGGGAAGCCTCTTGTGAGCTCGTTGCCACATCCGTGGGCTGTTCTGAGGACAGATGTGGGTGGGAAGTAAACTTGTCCCCCTCCTGCCGCAGGGGCCTTCCTCCTCCCCTACACCATCATGGCCATCTTCGGGGGGATCCCGCTGTTCTACATGGAGCTTGCGCTGGGTCAGTACCACCGAAATGGGTGCATTTCTATATGGAGGAAGATCTGCCCGATTTTCAAAGGTAACTGAAGGGCTGGGGGATGGGGGAGCACTGGACAGGGTCCTTCCAGAAATGGCTGGGTCGTGGGACCGAGCTCTTTAATCTCTCAGGCTTCAAGGGTCTGAGCGGCCATGTGAACTTGGCCTTTCTCGCCCGCTGTCAGGGATTGGCTTTGCCATCTGCATCATCGCCTTTTATATCGCCTCCTACTACAACACCATCATAGCCTGGGCACTCTACTACCTCATCTCCTCCTTCACGGACCGGCTGCCCTGGACCAGCTGCCAAAACTCTTGGAACACTGGCAACTGCACCAACTATTTCTCTCAGGACAACATCACCTGGACACCCCATTCCACATCGCCTGCTGAAGAGTTTTACTTGTAAGCACGTGTGAAGGAGGGGGGGGGTCTGTTACGGACAGGCCACACATCCCTGGGGCTTGGTGTCCTAGGAGCCAACAACTCTTCAGCCCTTCCTTGGCAGGCTTCTTTTGAAGTGTTTCATTAGCATATATTAATTATACATCACAGGTTCCACTATGAGATTTTCATTCATGGGTATAATGTACTTTGCTTCATCCCTAACTCATCCCCAGCTCTTCCTAGTAGCTCCCCTTCTGTGGTCACATCTTCCTTTGTTCTTTTTGGTGACATGAGGGTTGCTCTCAGGAGCACGGACAGCTTCCCAGTGCTACCCCACTGAAGGAAGCGTCCTATCCCAGCAAACACTGACATCCGTGGCCCTTCAGGGGTGGGTGGGCCCTCGTGAGCCTGTCCCTGTCTCCTGGTGTGTTTCTGAGAGGTGAAGCAGTCAAGGATTAGGAAACAAATGCGAGTGTGGGCAGCATCAGTTCCCTGCAGGATTTGGAGTTTGGGCTCCAGCCCTCTGCTCCATGATCTGACCTTCCTTTGTCTCTGTACCCCAATATGATGGGCCAAACTGCTCCACCGTGTTCACACCGACTGCTACCTTCACTCCCCTGCACCAAAGCTATCCTACTGCTGCCTTTTCCTTCTCCAGCCAGTTTGCCATGGACGTCAAATACCCCATCGCTTCAGTTGTTCAGAACTTATTTCTGATTCGGTGTGATGTATGTATGTATGCTCTCTCTGTGTGTGTGTGTGTGTGTGTGTGTGTGTGTGTGTGTGTGTGTGTGT
>NW_026595981.1:2777551-2816369 GCF_907164565.1 Psammomys obesus
TGTGTGTGTGTGTGTGTGTGTGTGTGTGTGTGTGTGTGTGTGTGTGTATGTGTTTGAGACAGGGTTTCTCTGTATAGTCCTGGCCTCGGAGATCCTCCTGCCTCTTCCCCCTGAGTGCTGGGTTTAAACGTGTGGGCCCCTACCCCCTAGCTGGTGGTGCTGACTTTGTAAGTGGGACCTACCTTTCAGAAGACTCTTGGAGAATGTAGGATTTTTTTTTTTCTCGTGTTAAGGATTCAACATGGGGTCTTACACATGCTATGCAATTTGTTCTTCTGGTATGCTATTCCTTGGCCCAGTGGTACTTTTGATATAGGAACTGTAGGCAATAGTGGCCTGGACACAGTACTAATTTAGAGCGAAGAAGGGCTCATTGCCTGCACAAACATTCCCGCGTACTGGGGAGCTGGTCGTGTTGGTGGAGAGGTTCTGGTTACAGACAGTGGAAGAGGAGGGCAGGTCTGGCTTTGGGCTGAGTGTGCCTCCCGGGGCCGTCCAGCGAATGTGCCGCTTGCCGTTTCAGGATGAGTGAGGCCCATTCCAGCCCCTCCTGAAGCTCATGCTGGTCTAGAGGTCGCACAATCCTGTGCTCAGGTGGCTCTCTCACAGGCTCTTCTTCCTGTCACTCCAGGCGCCATGTTCTGCAGATCCACCAATCTAAGGGACTCCAGGACCTGGGGGCCATCAGCTGGCAACTTGCTCTCTGCATCATGCTCATCTTCACCATTATCTACTTCAGCATCTGGAAAGGCATCAAAACATCTGGCAAGGTGAGGAACACTCTGCTGTTTTTGTCCTGGAATCGCTAAGGCCCCACAAAGCTCAAGACCATTATCCTGGACAGCTAGTGAGCAGGAGAAAATCAGTTTGCCTCAACACCAAGCACATTCCTTCTTTGATACTTCCTTCATCACATCTGTTAGGAGGTTCTAGAACTTAACCAATGTCACTTATATGTAAGCACATCTAAGCAAATGAAGGCACAATGTGTCCCCTTTATAACTATATTTAAAATGCGTAGGGGCAGGAGACACCTCAGCGGGTGAGGCACTTGCCACAGAAGAGTGAAGATGGAGTGTGGGTCTCTAGCACTCTCCAGCACTCAGGTAAAAGCTGAGTGCAGAAATGCATGCGTGTATAGTTGTCCAGCACTGGGGGCAGGAGGCAGAGATAGGGGCATCCCTGGGCTTGCTGGTCCGTCTGTCTAACTGAATGGGTGAGCGCCAGGCTCAGTGAGAGACCAACTAAGATATCCAATGTCAACCTCTGGTCTCCACACATCTGTGCAAGCACATATACAAATTATATACTTTTTTCAAAATTCTTTTAGCCTAGTGGTCTTCAGCAGTCAAGGACAGCACCGCCTGCCTGCCTTGACCTGCCACCTTCCTTCTTTGCTGCCTGGGAAATCATGGCAATAACCTGTGTTTCTGTCTCCTTCATTCCAGGTGGTGTGGGTGACAGCCACCTTCCCTTACATCGTCCTGTCTGTCCTGCTGGTGAGGGGAGCCACCCTTCCTGGAGCCTGGAGAGGGGTCATCTTCTACTTGAAACCCAACTGGCAGAAACTCCTGGAGACCGGGGTGAGCCTGAGGGAAATAGCACTCGCTTGTCTGGCTTTTACTAGAGAAAGCCATTGGCTTTCAAATAGGACAGTAGTGACAGCTCACATCCAGTGTTCACGCCTGTAATGATCCTTTCAATCAGAAATACAAGGGCCAAGACCACGGCATCTTGAGGTCACTTAGCAGGAAGCTGCTGCTTTTGGCGGTGACCGCCCTCTTCCCTCTCCTTCTCCCCTCCTCCCTCTCCCCTCCTCCCTCTCCCCTCTTCCTTCCGCCTTCCCTTCTCACCCTTCCACCCTCCCTTCTCATCCCTGCCCTCACCCCACCTTCCCCTTGCTCCCCTATCCCCTACACCCTCTCCCTCCCCCAGTGTCCTTCCCCCTCACCCCACACCCTTACCCCCTTCTCTCTACCCTCCCCCTCATCCCAGGCCCTCACCCCCTCCTTGTCCTCACCCCCTCACCTCATGCCCTCTCCTGCTGTGTTCCAGGTGTGGGTAGATGCTGCCGCTCAGATCTTCTTCTCTCTGGGGCCCGGCTTTGGGGTCCTCCTGGCTTTTGCTAGCTACAACAAGTTCAACAACAACTGCTACCAGTGAGTATGTGGGGACACCCAGCAAAGCTTGGGAATGGAGTGACCATGAGGGCGCTGCCCCTCAGGGTTGTCAGGGGCCCTTGGCCATTCATCCTTTTTATAGTGTCCTTTCAGGAACTAACTTTATCCAGACTATTTAGAGGCTGAGAAAGTCTCCAAGACACTTCTGTTTGTGAGAGTCATATATATATATGAAACTCTGAATTGGCAGGGTACATTCCCATAGTCCCAGAACTTGGAAGGTGGAGACAGAAGGCTGGTTCAAGGCCAGCCTCAGCTACGTACTGAGTTTGGTGTTAGCTTGGGCTCCACGAGATCCTGCCTAAAACCAGACAGGTAGCAAATCAAGCAAGCAAACAGAACAAGGATATGCTGCAGCACGGTTACAAAAAAATGCAGCATGCACCAGGGAATAGGCTTCTCGATGAAAATTGTAAACCAGTTAACTGTTTAGACACAGAAAGCATAGTGATTGAACCAGCTCAGCTTACAGAAACTGCCGTGACTGTGGAGAGGCATGCTTCGATGTTTTAACGGGACAGCAGCATTGTGCCCGTGACGGCTTGAGCATCACTCGTGTTCAGGCAGTAAATCTTCCTGCACAGGAGGCAATGTCCTGCAGTCCACTTGTACTATTAGAAAAATACCTATGAGATTCATTGTTTCTAAAGATGGGGGACCAGTTCACACATACACATTCATTAGAATGTGGCCTTGTGTTGGGATCCCAGCTAAAGCTATGTAATGAAGTTTTAAAACTGTCAAGCTTTCCCCTTGGCAGTCTTTTGGCTTTATTTAAAGATAATATTAAATTTTTGATTTTACAAATGTGGGGTCCTTACTGGAGCCCCCAGTTAAGGCTCTGCTCCAGGGCAGTGCCTCTCCTGGCTGAAGCGAAGAGGTCTGTGCTGTGCTGCTTCACAGCAGAGTCAGGCTACCCCCTCTCGAATCTTGCTCTGTAGCTCATACTGGCCTTGAACTCACGATCCCCCTCTTCACCCGCCTCACTCAGCCTGCAAAGGGATGGGATTAGACGTATGTGACATGACTTTTGTCCATGTCTCAGAACATCCCTGGCCTGCCCGTCCCCACTCTGTGTGTGTAGGCAGTGTTCGGGGACAGGGCCCTGGGAGATGGGGGCAGGCTGGGCTGGAGGCCTGTCTTAGGCTCCCTACCCTGGAAGTATCTCAGACAGCCTGGGCTCTCCACTCCAGAGACGCCCTGGTGACCAGCGTGGTAAACTGCCTGACGAGCTTCATGTCCGGCTTTGTCATCTTCACGGTCCTTGGCTACATGGCTGAGATGAGGAACGAAGACGTGTCTGAGGTGGCCAGAGACGCCGGTAGGACCTGGGGCTCTGCTTACAGGACTGACCTCCTTTGAATCTTCACAAATATCTAAACTTCTCAACTGTTCTTTTAAGTTTTCAAAGATTTGGAAGAAACTTAATTTTCTTAGTGGTCTCAGCCCACCCATGCATTTAGTTTCCTTAGTGCCTGGTGCTGGGGCCTTCAGTGCATGATGGGCTTAAAACATGGCTTGAATGGTAGGTTTAAAACCAGTGGGTTTGGGCACTCGTGCTGGGGTCCAGTCTAGCAGGCAAATGACTACTAGTCCTTGGAAGTCCCCTTGCTGAGAGAAGAGATCTCACTAATGTGACCATGCCGCTTAATGTTTTCATGGGAAATAATGCAACAGATATTAAACAATGAGACCAAGGAGATGGAGTCCCAGGGCCTGGAGAAAGATTTGCACTTTGGCCTGATTCAGCGCTTTGACCAAGTGATAGCATCCCTAGTTAACCCATGAGGGGGTGAGTCCCAGCACACTGACAAAAGGTCTTTAAGGGCTGGGGGTGTAGTGGAGCACTTGGTGCTCAGATGCTGGAGCTCTGTCCATAGCACCCCAAATATAAAAAGAGGGGGTGACTTTAAAAGTAGCGGGAGGTCCTTATTACACTTCCTGCTATTCTGAGCTGACATCACAAGGTCCCTTAAAAACAAAGGTCTTACATGGTTGGGCTTGTGCTAGTTGCAGTATCAAGTCTCCTCTCCCCCCAGTTGCAGTTGCCTGGTTTTCAAGGCGGACGATCTTCCCTCTGGCTTTGCAAAATGTCTGGTGTGAAGAAACATTTGTGCTGACTGTAAACTAGCCCAGACCTAGTATGCAATAGCTTGGTAGAGATGTCAGCACTCCTCCTCTCTCCCTCTGTTCCAGGCCCCAGCCTCCTTTTCATCACGTATGCAGAGGCTATTGCCAACATGCCAGCATCCACATTCTTTGCCATCATCTTCTTCCTCATGTTAATCACGCTGGGCTTGGATAGCACGGTGAGTGGAGACGGAAAAGGGTCTGGTAGGACAAGAGGAAAAGGGAACAGGAAGTGGCTAGGCTCACTTCTTCCCACCCAGACCCTCAGGTGGTACTGATTGCTCCCTCTGGGTAATTTCCCCTCTTCTCCCTCCTCCCACTGGTCTTCCCTTCTTCACCCTCCTCCTCCCCCTCCTCTTCCCTTCTTCATCCCCATTCCATCCCCCTGTCCACCCCTCAGCAATGGCACCTTTTGCACTGGGAGTTATTAGTGGCATAATTAGGGAAAGCTTAGCATGTATGAATTCCTAGGTAAACCTGATGGCACCTGAAGGCTCAGCTCAGAGAAGGTACGGGCATTGAGCTGGCCCTGGGGCAACCAGCCTCCCCAAGACACCAATGCTTCCGCGTGCTGCCTTTTCTTGTCTGCATATCCTAAGTGACGGGTTCTGATAGGGCTATCAGATGGAAATATGCTTCTAGCTGTGTTCATGGGCCAGTGAATGGGCGAACTAGTCTGGATCGGCTTGACGGCTCATTGTCTTATCTCTCTTCCTCCTCACTGTCCGCATGTATCCCTTAGTTTGCAGGCCTGGAAGGTGTGATCACCGCTGTGCTGGATGAGTCCCCACACATCTGGGCCAAGCGCCGGGAGTGGTTTGTGCTCATCCTGGTCATTATTTGCGTCTTGGGATCCCTGCTCACACTGACCTCTGTGAGTAGCAGGGCCTTTGGCTCCAAGTGGCCTCTGCCGGGTCACTAGGACTCCACCGGCAGAATGGACCCTTCCTATCCACTTCCACAGTGTCCTCACTTGGGCACCTAAAAGGGTGTCGCTAGCACTATTGAAAAGCTCATCACGGCGTGAAGCCTCGGCTTAGAGTTAGTTGCCTGCCTAGCTCGTGTGAGATCCCGGGTTCAGTTTTCGGCACTGAAAAGTTTGTCACCAAGGAGAAAAGTTACTTTCGGCAGTCTCTGCTGGTAGATCTGTGCATGGCGTCAGAAGGCCTAGCATTTTGCAACAGATCCAATTATATTTCAGGCTTGGCAAAAATACCTGGAAGGAAGTTAGGATTTGCGTTTCCAGCCATTTCTGCCTTTTAGAGGCACTGTTACGGCTACTTTGCCCTCGTATCGTGATGTGAGGCTGCTGTCCTACATATATAATGCCACTTCAACAACTTTAGAGCTTGCAATAAAGAAGCCAGAGGCTCCCCAGGGGGCACGCTGTCTTCTCCCCTCCCCATCCCTTCATTCAGTAGTCAAGGCAGATACAGGAAAGCATCCATCAGATACCGTGACGTCATGGGCTTGCGTGCTGCTGGCTCAAGCCAGATGTTACTGATAGGCCTCTTCAAGCTCGCTTTGCCAGGGGTGGGGGAGGGCAGGGCAGGGCTGCATAGGTCTCAGAGGAGTCAGAAGTGAGAAGTAAAGGCATGGAGCTGTGACCAAAGCACTTGGGTATCTGGTGCCACACAGGCTGGCTAGAACTCACAGAGACCAGCCTGCTCTGCCTCCTGAGCGCCAGGATCAAAGGTGTGCGCCACCATGCCTGGTTTCCAGATTTTTAAAGTTGTGTGTTCTCCAAGGTTGAGCAGACAGGAAGTATTCAGTAGGCTCAGAGTGGCTATATAGGCTCTTTAGAGTTTGTCTCTTACAGTGTAGCGGATAAAACAAGGATGACGGAGGGGAGCATGCCCCAAGGCTGTGGGTTCAGTTCTCAGCACCATTTTTTTAAAAATGGTGTCAGATGGGCACACATTCAAAGGCCATTCCACAAGGAAGCTCCCGAGTCCGGAGCGAGAATCACCCAGTACCTCCCTGTATGCAGAAGCCCCTGCTGGCCTTTGTAAAGAGGTGTAGCTGCACCTCAGGAGACCGTTAACCATGTCTGTGACCTTGTCCCCAGGGAGGGGCGTACGTGGTGGCGCTGCTGGAGGAGTATGCCACGGGGCCTGCGGTGCTCACGGTGGCCCTCATTGAAGCCGTGGCCGTGTCGTGGTTCTATGGTAAGAAGCCCCTTTCTACCCTCCCCTCCGCCTGCATGTGGACAGGCGCTAGTTTCATCGGGGAGGATGGGAAGGGGCAGCGGATGCGATGATCTCCGAGGAGGGCCTTCTGTGGCCATACACCGCTGTCTGTGCTGTCCCACAGGTGCCACACCCTTGAGGGGGAGCCTTGTCCACACCCCGGTTTTTTTTTTTTTTTTTTTTTTTTAATATTTGCGGTGGTGGTTTGAGAGCCAACGTGCACCGCATTACTGTTAGAGCACTCAGGGTCGTGTTTCTCCAGGGTGGCCCCTTCTCAGAGCTTGGGCCCTCTCCACCACAAGGTGAGAATGTGCTTGCTGTCTCTGCACTGGAGAACCCCAGGTCCCTCCCTCCTGTCCCGGGATGGACTCTGACAAGGGTGAGAGGAGGTACAGGAAGTGAGCTGAGATTAATGGGCAGAGGTTCCTCGGGCCCCGAGAAGCGTTAGCCGAGGGCATGGACGTGAACTTAGGTTCTGAGACGAGGCTTTGTGATGGGGAAGCAGAGGTCTCGTCCCGGAAACACATTTGCTTTCCAACCTCTGCACTCAGTCGCAGTCATGATGCACACGGTGAAGACAGAGGGGAGAGCACATGAAGTACAGGATTTAGTTGTGTGGCGTGTGTGTGTAGACACCTGCAGAGGCCAGAGGAGAGTACGAGTTCCCTGAGGCTGGACGTGGAGGAGGCTGTTCCAGTCATGGGTTCTGCAAACTGAATTCAGAACCCAAGTTTTTCTTTTTATTTGTTTACTTTTGTTTTTTTTCGAAACAGGCTTTCTCTGTGTAGCCTTGGCTGTCCTGGACTCATTTTGTAGACCAGGCTGGCCTTGAACTCACAGTGACCTGCCTGCCTCTGCCTTGAGTGCTGGCATCATAGGCGTGCAGCACCTCGCCCGGCTAGGACCCAATTTTTTAAGAGAAAAGACATTACCTTTACTTCCCCAGCAGTTCAGAGGCCAGAATTCACAGCAGACCTGCGGAGGAAGCTCAGGGCTCTGGAGGAAGCAGCTGGGAACACTCATTTCTCACCTGCCAGTGGGCATTCTCACATTAGTGCCAGTAATCCTTTACAGAAGAGCCCGGAGCTTGACCTGGCGTAGGGATGAGCTATACTGTGGTTAAACATTTCCCTTGAAGGGCTGGGAGAGATGGCTCAGAGGTTAAGAGCCCCGGCTGCTCTCCCAGAGGACCTGGGTTGATTCCCAGCACCCACACAGCAAGTAACAAATGGCTGTAATTCCAGTTCCAGGGGACCCAACACCTTCTTCCGTAGGTAAAACACATAAATCTTTTTTAAAATTGCCAGTGGACAGTCCTATTGGTTTCTGCCAAGCAGGCTCACCATTACTAACTAAAGTCAGTTTCTCCCATCAATAACACCACAATTAATCCAGGCTGAGAATTGTAGCGTGGGCACCGATGGAAGGCTTGCATTCCTAGTTGGTTATCAGCTTTCCTTGAGCCCCTTGAGCCCCTTGTGTGGAGTGCCCGAGCGAGTCCTCAGGCTCAGGGAGGAGCCCCCACTCCCGTCCTTGCCCTTGCCAGGGCTGACCCCGTGGACCCCGCCTCCAAGCCTTGGGACGAAACTTCATGTCCTCTCAAATTCTCCTTTGGGTGATTCCAGGGATCAGTCAGTTCTGCAGTGACGTGAAGGAGATGCTTGGCTTCAGCCCGGGATGGTTCTGGAGGATCTGCTGGGTGGCCATCAGCCCCCTGTTTCTCCTGGTGAGTTGTCACTTCTGCCTTGTTGGTCCAGGCACCAGTGAAGGGTAACACAGACATCAGAGCATGCTGGCTGAGGGTACGCACCTCAGAGTTACAAATCCAGTACCACTGTATGGACAAAAACCACATCAAGGGGCAAATATAAACTAATGCTCCAAGAGGCCCCTGTGTTGGGGCCCCGCAGCAGCTGTCTACCACTGCTCACCTGTTTCTGACTGTGAATGTTAGGGTGGCTAGCATAGCATCCCTGCAAACAATAATGATCACGAACATTTACAGAGCAGGAAGTGCTACAGCCAGCTTTGTTCCAGACTCACACCGTGGACCTTTTAATCTTTATAGTTCTGCAAGGTGGTGGGGTCGGGGTTTCGTGTTGCTTTAAGATAGCCTTTGTCTGTAGATCGAGCTGGCCTGGAATGCTATATGTAGCCCAGGCTGGCCTCATATTTGAGACCTTCCTGTCTCTCAAGTGCTGGCATCACAGGCATGAGCCGCTGTACCTGGCTTGGTGCGTCTGATGAACTTTTAAGGAAACTGAGGCTTAGTGTCACTAAAATCATGTGACAAAAACTACTGAAGACCAAGGAAGGACACACTGTATTGGTCCTGAGAGGGGTCCCGGCAGGCTCATACTTAACAATTTGACGTGCACCTTGAAGAGGCACACACACAGTCCCCACGTTTGGGTCAGGGTCAAAGTAGAATTCAGCTATTGTCAAAGGGCCTGGATAAGAGAGCTGAGGGCTAACAGGGCAGCTGTGGTGCATGCCTGTAATCCCAGCACTTGGGAGGCAGCAGCAGGTGGATCTCTGAGTTAGGGACCAGCCTGGTCTACAGATCAAGTTCTAGGAAAGCAGGGTTACACAGAGAAACCCTGTCTTGAAAAAAACCAAAAGAAAAGAAGCTTGAGTGTCAAGGGTTGCTCAAGACAGGTTTAGTGTATCCTCTGATGTAATTTATGTATCCTACCATCTTCTCTCCAAGTGTCTTCCTAAGGCCCAGAGATGGACAATGCTCTAATAACTTCTCAAGTGCATACTGAGGCAGCCTGGGATAGACCCAAGCTGTGTGCATTCACAGGGACTGTTTCTCAGTTTTTTATTATTTATATATAACTTTATTGAGAGGGGACATTTTTTGACCCTTCAAAGCCAAAAAACGGGTTAGATCATTCCATGAATCTTTCTCAGCTTGTTGAGAACATCTGGGCCAGCCCAGGTGTCTCAGGCCTTAGCACACTCTGTCCCTTCTCTCCTCAAACACCTCTTCATCCCCTCCAAGTGCTTTTCCTTGAGGCAGAACCTTTGCTCTCCGCTCCAAGCAACCAATGCATCTCAGGATTAAGTTTTATGTATGTATGATGGCCCAGCTGCTTATCTTTGCCTCTGTGACACCCCATGCGTCTGTCCCCAGAAGCCTTTACTGTCCTACACTCCACAAACATTTGCAAACATTTGCAAACATTTGCCTTGAGCAGCAAACTTCTCAGCCCAGAGGCTCCCGTGCAGGCCCTGGCTTGTGAACTTTCTCAGGTTTCAGGCCAGTAGCTCCAGGTTGCTTTGCCGGCTCATTGCTTGCCTGATGCTTTTAGCCCAAATCAAAACTACTTTTTTTAAACAAGGTTTGCTGGTCTTGAACCTAGTGCAAGAGATCCTCTCACCTCAGCTCTCGAGTGGGGACTACAGGAATGCACTACCATGCTGTCTAGTGTTTTAAATCCAAAAGGTTTTTTTTTTTTTTTTTCTTGTTGTCTGTATAGGGTCTTGCTCTGTAGTCCTGGCTGGCCTAGAACTCGCTACATAGACCCAGGTTAGCCTCCCACTCACGTTGAGCCCCCTGCCTCTAGAGTGCTGGGATTGAAGGCAAATCCTCATGCAGCTGGCAGTTTCAGTGGCTTTTACATTGAGGGCTGGACTGAGGCTCTCTGTCCACCATGACACAAATAGGTCATTAACTCTATTAATACCTATGCCTCTTGATAATCCACTTAAACCCTTTCCTTTGTTTCTCAGAGGAAGAAGTCACGTTAGATTAACGTCTTGAAGGCAGAGGCAGCTTTGTTTGTGTGCTCTCACATTCCCCACCCAGAAAGAAAGCAGTGTCCGGGGCCCATTCAGGGGAGAGGCAAAGGAGGCCCTCCCTAGGACACACAAAACCTAAGGGAGCCAAGCACACTGGTTCTCAAGATAGAAACGATCCTAATGCAATATTTTAAAATGTCATTTGTATGGCTTTTCTGTATTACCAAAGACTGGAACTGATCCCTGAATCCGGGGGACTTCCTTACCTGGCTTAATCTGCCGCACCCTAATCGGGCCCCATCAGGTCCTACCTCTGACGGATTATACTAAAATATTTTGGCTTCCCCTTACACACCGTGCCTACACACTTCATTCTTGTCTGGGCCTTGAGGCCTGGGGCTTTTTTTTTTTTTTTTTTTTTTAATTTCTGGAGGTTCATGGTCAGTGAGTGTCTTTTCTTACCTAGCAACACCCACACAGCTGCATTCCTCATGACCCCAAACAATAGTCACTTTACTTCAGTCCTCCTAAGGAAAGAGCTTTTTGTTGTTGTTGTTGGTTTTTTTGTTTGTTTTTCAAGACAGGGTTTCTCTGTGTAGCCTTGGCTGTCCTGGTCTCACTTTGTAGACCAGGCTGACCTCAAACTCACAGCGATCCTCCTGCCTCTGCCTCCCTGAGTGCTGGGATTACAGGCGTGCACCACCCACCCCTGGCTCAAAGCAAGTGCTTTCATGCTGGACTGAGAGAAGGCAAATCTGCCTTCCATGTCTATGTAAATCAGCAGGCCCCTGCTCTCAGCTTCGTAGGAATGCTTTAGGTAAACAGGCAACTCACTAAAAACATTCTTTTTCAATGAAGATAAATTACAAAAAAAAAAAAAAAGGACAAATAAATAAGAATGACTTAAAGGTTAAGAGCACCGGCTGTTCTTCCAGAAGACCGTGGTTTAATCCCAGCACCCACATGGCAGCTCACAACTGCCTGTAACTCCAGTGCCTGGGGATCTGACTCCTTATACAGACATACATGCAGGCAAAACACCAATGCACATAAAATAAATAATTAATCAAGAAATAGTGTGTATGAGGAGAGAGAGGCAGGGTTCAGTTAGGAAGCCACTGAAGAAAAGAACTTGGGCCAGCCAGGTGGGCAGTGATGTTGCCCACCTTCAGGCCCAGCACTCGGGAGGCAGAGGCAGGTGAATCTCTCTGAGTTCGAGGCCAGCCTGGTCTACAGAGTGAGTTCCAGGACAGCCAGGGCTACACAGAGAAACCCTGTCTTAAAAAACAAACAAGCTTGAGTCCCGAAGGAACTGGACTTCACACACCCACCATAAGACAGCCCAGTGCTCACATGGACAGCTCCTGATCAGATCTCCGCCTCTATTCCCAGCTCCCTTCCTCAGTAGCCAGGTCTGCGACTAAGGAGCCTGTGACAGGAGCAAGGTTTGCATTCGACAGGACTCCTGGCTAGCACTGCTCAGAGGAAGGGTGTTTGCTTGCTTAACAATGTCCTGTTTTATTACCTGATGACAAAGGAAAAACAGATATAAATAGATGTTTAACCCCACAAGTAATTTACATTAGTGTCTTCCTTATGACCATGAAGCACTCAAATAAAATTATACTAAGAACAATAATGATTTCAGCACAGTAGATCCTAGGCCAAAAATATTGATGCTTAACTCTGGAAACCAAACTGAAAATAAGAAAATGGTACGTGGGGCATTAAGAGACATGAATTTTCAAGTGAAAAATGTGTCAAGCTGCTTTTCTCCCTTCCACTATTCCTTTCAGAGAGGACCATCTCACCTCAGTCAGTCAGTCAGTCAGTCAGTCAGCAGAGGGAAACAGAAAGGCCATCCAAGTCATCTCTCTGCTGTCAGTCCCTGTGGGTACCAGTCTCTTCTCCTCAGAGGGAGACACTGTGTCTTCCTGACTTTTGGGGTTTTTGTAGAGATGCTGTAATTCCCACAGTAGGCTCCAAGGTCTGGGATGGTGAAGAAACCCCTAGGAGAGTCACTGTTTTTCTTTTGTGTGTGTGTGTGTGTGTGTGTGTGTGTGTGTGTGTGTGTTTTGTTTAGTTTTTAGTTGGTACCGAAGCTGGTAATAGTGTGATTCAAGAGTTCAATCTAGGAGACAGCCTGGTAGATTCTTAGATTTGATCTCTGTGGTCTCAGTCTGCATAGATGTGCTGAAGATTTTCAATGTTTCTTGGAATTTGTCTTAGTTCATCATTTGCAGTTTTCTGATGAGCCCGCCCCAACTGCGGCTTTTCCAATATAACTATCCCCACTGGAGCATCGTCTTGGGATACTGCATAGGGACGTCGTCTGTCATCTGCATCCCCGCCTATATCGTTTACCGGCTGATCAGCACTCCGGGGACACTTAAGGAGGTATGTGCCAGCCGGGAGTGTGTTTAGTAGGATAATTGGAAAGAAAATAATTCTCTTATGTTTTATTCAGAAGACATACCCATTCACAAAGCCCACCAGAAGGCTCTTTGTTTTATATATTCCTAACAGGGTTTGACCTACCTCACTGAAGGTGGGGATAGTTAATGGCCACCTTTATCATCGTGCAGCAACTCGCAAACAGTGACAATAGTTTGCACGATTGCACTCTAGCAGGACAGCCAGAGTTGGTGGTTGGTTGGTTAGTGGTTTCACTACTAGGATTCATGACAGTGTCACAAAATGGAAATGGGGTTTTGTTTGTTTGGTTGGTTGGTTGGTTAATTTTTGGTTTTTTTAAACATGGTTTTTCTGTGTAGCCTTGGCTGTTCTGGACTCCCTCTGGATGAGGCTGGCCTCGAACTCACAGAAATCTGCCTGCCCCTGCCTCCCTGAGTGCTGGGATTAAGGGGGTGCACCACCACGCCCACTGAATCAAAATGTTTAAATGTTATTTGTTCAGTTGTGTTTCTGCCACCAGGAGAGTCTGTTTGCAGGCAGGGAAAGAGCTCAGAGGTGAAGAGTAGCACCAGGGGAAAGCCAGGAGGCTCTTGAGAATGCGGGGCGACCAGGCTGTGGGCCCTAATAAGCACAATTTACATATCGACTAGACCCTTACAGCAGTGCACGCAGACATTTCATAAGAGAACATGAGACAAACATCTTTTTCTGAGAACAGCTGCTGGATTCATTTCTTTTTCTAAGTGAGAAAACTCACCTCTTGCAGATTTCTATAACCAAGCCAACCCTTTCCCAACCTTCCCTCCCAAAGAGGACCAGACATCGTTTTATTGTAATCCATTCTCAGACCCAGAGTCACTAAGTTCCTTCCTCCGGGCTGAATGATGGTTGAGAAGATTCATGCCCTCTGTTGCTTCAGACCCAGAGGCCAGGGCCAGAGGGTTGACAGATGTCAGTCTTACCTCGCAGGCTGTACCTCAAGTCCCAGTTGTCTTTCTTGCACATCTCAGTTACAGGGAAATGACACCCAAAAGAATGCAAGTAACTGAGCACAGCCCCGTTGGCGGTAGAGGAGAGACAACAGCTGTCTTCACCATAGACCACCCGATGGGAAACAGTAGGTTTCCAGGAAGCGGCCGTAAAGCCCAAGGAATGTAAGGAAAGGCCCTGGTCAGCTGAGGAAAGCACTCACCTCTGCGCTGGTTTCCCGGTCGGCAGAATGTGCTCATTGGATACAGCACGCTCAAGGAGCCGCTTTTCCATGGAGCAGCAGCAGGGGCCCTGCTGGGTAGAAAGCCCAGGGAATGCTGGATTAAGGAGAACCTGGCACCCTTCTTGAGGGAAGCCTTCTGAGAGAGGCCTTTACTTGGCATGCAAGCGGTAAAGCATGCCATGTTTTGTTTTCTTTTGTTTTGTTTTCCGAGAACCCCTGGGAGACTAGAAATTTGGGTCTTTTAGGAGGAGGTCAGATTTCGATTCTAAAACAAAATCTCCCTGTGGAGCCCAGACTAGACTTAAACTTGAGTGCTCCTCTCGCCTCCCCACTGCTGGCGGGATAAGATGTGTGCCTCCACGCCTGCCTCACTAGGAGTTTTACAATAATTACTTGTTAATTACCAGATTTGACACTCAAACGTGTTCTAAGAGGTTCTATATAAAATTTTGGTTCGGTTAAGGAAAAAAAAAAAAAAAAAACTAAAGGAAATGTAAATCTAAGAGAAAAGTAAACGCCTGAACGTCTCTACTCCACGTGTAGATGCCCCTTGATTTATAACGAGATTAGATCCTGATAAACTCATTGTGAGTTGAAAATATCAGTAAGTAAAAAAAAAAATACAACAAATATACCTGACCTCCTGAACAGCACAGCCTGGCACAGGGCCGTTATTCTCACAACCGCTCGGCTGGCAGGGAGCTTCGGCTTTTGCTGCCACCACCTCCTATCAGGAGAAGGCGCTAGCATGAGGAATGATGCTAACCCAGAACAGTCTCCACTGAAAACCGTGAAGGAAAAACAGGCGACAGGAACCCACTGCATGCTGGGGTCTACTTGTATATTCTATGTGTGTAGAATAAGCTATTTACTGGTTAATTTGGGGAGGTAAGCACGAGCAGCCTACAAGTCTCAGGGTTGGGGTCACTTGCTGGCTGAAGTCACCATTGCAGACAGCCGTAATGACCCACACAAAGATGGCGGCAGATGGTTCCTAATGAGCACACGAGCGTGAAGATGTCAGCAATGCTCTTAGACGAGCTGATCGCCCTCTTGCAGGAGGCCATGGCCTGGCGAGGTGCGAGAGCAGGAACAGTCTCGTGGGCTCAGCAGGCCAAGGCTCTGACCACCCAGCTACATGAGTTGAGTTAGATTGTTGGAACCTACACAGTAGAAAACCGACTCCCGAAAGTCATCTTCTGACCTCCACATGGGCGCTGGCACACCTGCACGTACACATACATGCGCACAAAATGAAATAAGACCTGGCAGCTTGGGGGAGTCGGCAGCCGAACGGGCAGCAGTTCACATAGGGAGGGGGTGGGGCGAAAACCAGCCACTTTTCTCCATAATGTTATTTACAGAGCTTGCCTTTTCTGCACACTTATGACGCCCAGAAAAGAGCTCATCAAACTCCACTTAAGACTAATTGCAAGACATATTTTTATCTAATGATAGTTCACGGCGTGGTGAGGGATGGCTATCAGTGGGACCACGGTCCGGAGGGGGAAGGACTGAGCCCCAGTCCCTCTGCTCCCCACACTCCCCGTGGCTCTGGGGAGCCTTGCCTGGCTGAAGCCAGTCACGCTGTGGCCAGCAAGGCTCCTTCGAAGGATTCTTTGCTTCCGTTAGGGTTAGAATGATATTCCTCCCGTAGTTCTCCACTCTGCCGTTTTTATCCGCATTAGAAGATAAGTTGGGAATTGCTCTCTTAGAGGGCAATGAGGCTATTCCAACTTATTATGAATTGCCATTAAAATACTGTCCAACGTTTCAATATTAATGCTGAAATATCTCTTCAATGAGGCTTCAGAACACTGCGTGTTCTTCCCCACAGCGCATTATCAAAAGTATCACTCCTGAAACACCAACAGAGATTCCCTGTGGGGACATCCGCCTGAAGGCCGTGTAACGCGCCAGTAAGAGGAAAGGGCTGCCCAGCCGGCTCTCCCACTCCGAAAAGCCCACCCCAACCTCTCCCCTCTAAGCCGGGCCTGATGAGGCAAGGTCTTTCTTCAAGGAGACGCAGCCCTCGAGACTTCGGCGCCCAGGCTGCCGAGTCAGCCACCTCTTTCCGTGACGTCCCTGGAACACGCTGCCACATGAGATGGTGACCCAGCTCAGCTGGCCTCTTTTGGACACGGGAGGGAGCGTAAGGAGGGGGTGAAAACTGTGCACTCATCAGCCTTAGGTTTAGAATTAAGTCTGTGAAAGCCTGTACCGTTTTTTTCTGGTGTGACCGTATTATCTCACATCCGCTTCCAAAGCCTCCATTGTTCATGAATGCACACACCGCCTGAGAGAAGACAAGGATGTCTCGCCAGCCATCTGTTTTCTCAGTAGCATAGGATCCTATAGCCGGAATCTGCTAGACCCTTCTAACCCGAGTGCTGCTGTGAGGTTAAAAAAGGAAGCTGTAAAGACGCTAAATGGAAAATTGACGTGTATGTGTGCGCTTTGGTGTCTGTACGTTCGTGTCTCTGTGCTCTGACTCCCAGTACTCTGGGTCCATTACACACTATATAAACGGCCTCTAATTTTTCTTACATTAAACAAATTCCACCTACTCCATCGAGTATGTGTTCTTACAAGCATGTTTTGCTGCCTTGTCTTTTTCCAGTGACAATCCAGTGTCTGGCCACCCATTCTGTCCATGGTCTCCTCCGCCCCCACCCCCAGGATAACGTTCCGTGGGCAAACCTGGCCTGGCCTGTTAGTCGATGTGGCAGGTGCTCCAGGTGGCTCTGGCCAGGGGCAGCTTCCGAGTTCACCCGGATAGCTGGTGTAAGCGCTCCTCCAAACGACGAAGGGGTTTGACTGGTCGTGTTATCTGTCCTGTGGAGACGGGGCAAACACAAGCTCTACCAGCTCTGGGATGCACAGGTGTAATCTATGAGCTAATGGCGACTTCTCCACCCAGGAGCAGTTGGCCAATCCTAGGCAGCTTTAGGTGACCCCAACCTTGACCCTGCCCCACCCAACTCTTCCTAGTGGTCACGATTATGACCTCTAGGGTAATTTAAGTCTGAGTCTAAGGCTGACTGTCAGGTGAATGAAGCTTAGGACTGATTAAGTAAATTTGGACTTCAGTGGCTTATGATTTGGATGAAAAGGCAGAGAAATAAGTTTTACCTTTCAGTGTGAGATTTCCTTATTAAAATCCTGACGGAACCAAGTGATAAAATTACCTGGCACTATATAATTTTGAGTCCTCCACTTAAACAAATTTTGTGAAAAGTAGGTCTAAGCTTGGTGTGGTAGAAGCAGGAGGGTCATGACTCTGATGGCAGCTCAGGCTACAAAGGGAGACACTGTCTGAAAGAGAGAGGGAGGAGGGGAAGGGAGAGGTCCATACATGAAAGGCTTACATTTATCCTATTAGAGCTATTTTTCCCTTAGCTTCATTTTCTCAATAGTCTATTCCTTGAACATCCTCTGCTGTTCTCTGTACCTCTTACTCTTCATAATTCTTTGATTTGTTCTTTTGTTGGTTTTTTTTCCCCAAAATATATTAGCTTCTGAGAAGCTTCCCAAAATGATAGGGAAAAAAAGAGGGGTTGAAACTCATTATTGACCTACCTTCATCGTCTTCATCTCTCAGTCTGTCCTGCTGCCTTCTCATTCTCTTTTCTTTTTTTAAAGATTTATTATGTATACAATGTTCTGTGTGCATGTGCACCTGCACACCAGAAGAGGGCACCAGATAACATTATAGATGTTGTGAGCCACCATATGGTTGCTGGGAATTGAACTCAGGACCTCTGGAAGAGCAGCCAGTGCTCTTAACCTCTGAACCATCTCTCTAGCCCCTTCTCTTTATTTAAGTGTATACAAGTGGCAGTGCAGTCAGTGGTAAATAGTTCTGAAAAAATTAAAGAACCTTGTTTGTTTGTTTGTTTGTTTGTTTGTTTTTCTAGACAGAGTCCCAAGTAGCCCAGGCTAGCCTCAGACTTATGTAGCCACAGATGACCCTGAGTGCTGGGGTTTATAGGCATGTGCCAAGGTGACAGGTTTATGTGGTGATAGGGCTCAAACCCAGGAGTGAATGCTAGTACCTTCTCCGTCTAAGACAGATTATCTCATAGGCACACAATTCTCTCACAAGTCTACTTTCCCTTCTGTTTCTCTGTAGCCGAGAGTGGCCTTGAACTCAAGATCCTCCTACAGGCTGAGATTACAGCCTGACCCGCGCCCAGCACAATATTTCAGTTTTACAATAAGCACTTGTTCCAATTAAGAGCTTTGCCAAGCCAGACATTCAAGGAATCACACAGTTTTGAAAGCTTCAAATTTCATGTAACTAAGAAAATCCAAACCACCTGTTGATTCTTCATTGTTTGCATTTATGTTTGATTCCTATTTATCAATATACTATAGATTTTCCTCCTAATTATTTTTAATTTTCAGTTTTATAAATTTTATTGTGGGAAAAAAAAACCCTTGCAATAAATATTAGACACCAAAATTAACCAGACCCAAAGTCTACCCATCTCAGTGAACTTTTATACAGTTAGAACAATGAGCAGCAAACACAGCCATTCTGAAGCTGTGGAGTGTCACATGGGTTTTACGCTTTAACCATCAAAAGTTTTTGGGGTTTTGTTTGTTTGTTTGTCTTGGTTTTTGGACAGTGTGTAACTCTGACAGCCAGGGCTTCTCTCTGGCTGTCCTGGAACTCACTCAGTAGACCAGGTTGGCCTTGTACTCAGAGATCCGCCTGCCTCCGCCTCCCGATGCTGGGACCACAGACGTGTGGCACCGTGTTCAGCAATCCCGTGTTCAGCAATCGGGGAGGATGTCTCTGCAGCTGTCCACTCCCCAAGCTGAAAACCCCACGACAGAATTATAAATACAAGAACACTAGCTCTGTGTCCTCTTTCCTAAGTGCTGTCGGTTACCTGCGCTCAGCCCCCCTCATCCCGGAACATTCACTCCTCTGTCTGCTACTTAGTCTTCCAAAATGCATCTCACTGCTGCACAGTGGACAGACCAAACCTTGCTCTGGAGAGAGCGGGCTCTCTTCCTGGTAGAGATGGATTTGGATACCATAACTAAAGTCCAGCCAGTATGCAAGAAAAAAGTTACCCTTCAGACGGAAGAATTAAAATCCAGTGTTGGCAGAATATCTACAGTGTCCCGTGTATGATTAAAAAAAATAGATAAGCTTATGAAGGGACAGGAAAAACCCATCTGTACTGAAGGAAGGCGGCTCATAAACATTGATAGAGAGAGCCTCCATACTGGATTTAAAATCGTCAGAGGTTACTATGAAAGTTTAATGTCTTCATGAACCTGCAAGATGTGCTGTTTGAATGAACAGGAAAATGCAAATTATCTAAAGAAAACAGCAGTGAAAAGCGCGCTACCTTAGGTGAAAAACCCAAAGGCCTCACAGAAGAGTTTAGCTGTATGGGCAAGGGACAGAGCTCAGTAAAGGGCTCCCTGCAGAAGCACAGGGACCTGGCTTTGATCCCTGGACCCCTGGTAAGAATCCTGACGCCTGACACCGTTTATGATCCCAGCCCTGGGGAGGTGGGAGAGGCCGACCCCGGAGGTCCGCTGGCCAGTCTAGCCTCCATGGTAAGCGATGTCTCAAACCACAAGATGAGCCTGGTGTGCCTAGATGCCTGTAACTCCAGAGTTACAGGGGGTGGAGGTGGAGGGGGTGGAGACAGAGTATGGTTGGGTCTGCCGGCCACCAGATAGTTCCCGTTCAGTGACAGAGCCTGTCTCGAAGGAGTAAGGTGCAGCATAATAGAGGACACAGGAAATCCTAGTTTGGCCTCCACGCAAGCATCCACGAACACCCATATCACACCACACATACATAGACCATACTCAGAAATTACCAAAAAGGACTGGGGAGATGGCTCAGCAGTTAGGAACACCGGCTGCTCTTCCAGAGGTCCCGAGTTCAGTTCCCAGCACCCGCATCTGTAAAGGGATCTGATGCTCTCTTCTAGCACGCAGGTGTACACGCAGACAGAGCACTCAGCATTTAAAAAATACATAAAAACATTTTTTAAAAGGGGGTGCTGGAGAGATGGCTCAGGGTTAAGAGTATGTGTTGCTCTTGTAGAGGACCCAGGCTTGGTTCCCAGAATGCAACAGGTGGCTCACAACTCTCCGTAACTCCAGCACCAGGGAATATGATGCCCTCTTTTGACCTTCCCAGGCACCAGGCCCAAACATGGTACATATACATACATGCAGGCAACACACACACACACAAAACAAATAAATCTAATTTTTTAAAAAAAGAAATACAGGGTGATGGTTCCTGAGGACTGACATCCAAGACCATCCTCTGGCCTCCACACACATGTGAACACACGTGCACCTGCCGACACACATACGTGTACATGAACACACAGTTTTAATGTCACAAAAGCCAAAGTTGGTAGAGAAAATAGAGGCTAAAAATGCTAAAACAAGCTGGGCACAGTAGTAATCCCACCTGTAATCCCAGCACTCGGGGAGGCAGAGGCAGGCAGATCTCTTTGAGTTCGAGGCCAACCTGATCTACAAATCAAGTCTAGGATAGTCAAGGCTACACAGAGAAACCTTGTCTCAAAAAAAAAAAAAAAAAAAAAAACAAAAAAAACGAACAACAAATCTAAAACACATGACAATACCTAAAACTTAATCACAGCCTGGCATAATAGCTCACGCCTTTTATCCTAGCACTAGGCCAGCCTGGTCTACATAGTGAGTGCTATGACAGCCAGAGCTACATAGGAGACCTTGGCTCAACACTGCCTCCTCCAACAAGAAGTTAATCTTGGGAAGGAGATAAGCTGAGCAGGAAATTATCTGGCAGAATGAAGGAGTGTAAGAGCAATCAGAAACTGCCAGTGAACGGATCACAAGATAACACGGTAAGTCCTGAGAGGTGTGGGAGCCTGTGCTCCAGGAGACAGCCCCAGCGCTGCACTGACCACACAGAAATTCTGGAGAGAGAACAAAGGGAAAAGAAGGAAAAGCTAGCTGGTGAAAGTGAGGAGGAAAGGAACCATCGGAGCTAGGAACTCGAGAGACTTTTCTAAGCCTCCAGAGAAACAAATGCCCCGACAGAGGAGGGAGCCACACACCGATAACTTTTCGGCAGCAGCAGTGGGTATCGGCAAATGGCGGGCCGGGCATGTTCGGAGAGGAAATGGCCGGGGACCTAATCTTTCTGTCCTGTGTTAAATTGGCATTTAAGTGTGACGATGAAGTCAAGACTTCAAAGTCTGTAAATTTCTCATCCCAAACTCTTCTACTAAACAGTTATGAAGAGGTCAGAGGGATGGCTCGACAGCAAAGGAGCTGGTGAACAAGGCTGGGCCTTAGTGCAATCCACCCAGTTATCCTCTGACCTCCATGTACAGGCTGCACGTGTGCCCTCTCCCACTGTGAACACACACACACACACACACACACACACACACACGTTAATAAAGAACTATTTATTAATGAAAACGTGTTCCCCATTAAAGGAAACAGCAAACCGAGAACTCATGCATGGGGTCAGGCGGCCTCAAATGCCATCCTGACAAAACACAGGAAGGGAAACACACCTCTCAGCAGAAAAGCCTGCAGCCTAAAATCCTGCATCCAGCCAAACTGGCATTTAATTTTGCAAATAAACAAGAGTAAATTTTGATATTGAAGAATTCCAGACGTTTATTTCTTTCCACTCAAACACCCTCCCCAGACACACATACACACTGACAGATAAAACTGGAAACTGGACTCCCTGTCTCATACAAGGGTCACACGCTAACAGGCGTGTGGAAGGAAAGAGCACCTCCACACTGGTCCAGCTAAAGGTGTGGTGCCTCCTCAGCTTGACAGGGTTTAGAATGTCTAGGAGACGGACTTGTGGCAGTAGCAGAAGGTTTGCCTGATGGGAGGACCCACCCGCCATGGGCGGCACCATTCCTTTTGCTCAGGAGGCAGACTGAATAAAGAAGAGAAAGCTGCAGGCCGTGTTCACGTGGTGTCCTTGGCTCCTCTGGCTCCCCCAATGCTTCCTCCCGCTCCTCTTCCTCTAAAGGACTCTCTGAGCTCTGCCTAATACTTGGCTGTGGGTCTCTGCACCTGCTCCCCTCAGGTGCTGGATGCTCCGGTCCTAGCACATGCTGCAGGCATGGCAAACTGTAGGTCAGAGTTTTCGTGACTGTGTTGGTGTCCCAGTCCCTCCACCTGAACCCTTGTCACACGGAATCAACTGACTGGGCTTCAAGTGTGCTCACAGAGGGCAGGGAGTTTGTGTGGGTCAGATTTCTATGTTTATGGCTGTGTAGCTTGATGTTCTTGTGGGAAACCTGACAGTGGGGTGGGGTTAGGGGATTGGCCTGCCTTGGGGACCCTTTTCCTCCTACTGGGCTACTTTGCCCAGCCTTGATGTGAGAATAAGGGCCTGATGGTAGTGCAGCTTCTTATGCCTTATTTGGTTGATGTTCCTGGGAGGCTTGCTGTTTTCTGAGAGGAGGTGAAAGGGGGGGGGGGGGGGAGGGGGGGAGGGGGGGGGGGGGGGGGGGGGAGGGAAGGGAAAAAAAAGAAAAAAAAAAAGAAGAAGAAGAAGAAGAAGAAGAAGAAGAAGAAGAAGAAGAAGAAGAAGAAGAAGAAGAAGAAGAAGAAGAAGAAGCCACTGCTTCTTCTTCTCTCTGCCGGGACTGTGGATACAGAGAGACCAGCATCAGAAGCTGTTCTCAGGAACATGCCTTCTAGTCTGATGGCCTGCATTCTCACTATGAGCCAAATAAAGCCTTCCTCCCTTAAGGTGAGATGAGCGGCGGAGGCAGAGGCAGGTGAATCTCTGAGTTTGAGGCCAGTCGGGGCTACACAGGGAAACCCTGTTTCAAACTGAAACCCCCTTGCAAAAAGTAAAATCCTTCCTTACGGTGCTTAGCAAGCTATTTGGTAAGAGCAACAAGAAAAGTCAATAATAACAAGGGTATGTTTAAAAAGTTTAACTATGAAGCCTTCAGTGTGCTGGGAGGAATCTCATCAGTCCAGTCTTCTATAGGAAAAGCAATGGGAACCATGGAGAAGGAGAATAGGAAAAACTGTAAGGGTTTATTAACTCAAGAAAGGAATCTTTATAATTTTATCATTCATCATGATGCAATTTTGTAGACCAAGCTGGCCTTGAACTCACAAAGATCTGCCTGCCTCTGCCTCCCGAATGCTGGCCTTATAGGTGTGCCCAACATCACCTGGCTGTGAAGGGATTTTTTTTTTAATATTAAAATTTTCATTCAAAAAAATTTAAACTCTTAAGATTAAGATGAAAATCTTAACTGTATATTGTCAAACATTTAAATAGTTTCTCAAGTATATCATTTACAGATATTTAATATGAAATCCACCTTGAGCCAGCCTGGTCTACAGAGTGAGTTCCAGGACAGCCAGGGTTAAACAGAAAAAAAACAAAAAATGAAAAGCACTTTGAACTATGAATGCTGCATTTCAGAGAAGCTTAAATACGTCGTTACAGTTCTCTGTAGTCTTTGATGAACTTTAGCCTATAAAGCCTTGTTTCATTTGGTCACCATTAGTCTAGAGAGCAGATGCTCTTTCCCAGCGCTGCACAGAGGAGCCTGAGGCTTGGTGGGGAGGAGTGGCTTTCAAGTTCATTCAGCTGGGAAGTCCCAGAACTGGCCTAAGTTTCCTTGTCAATGTGACATACAAACGCATCACTGTTAAGCCACAATCTTTCCTTTCTTGTTCACCCCCCAGATTACACATTAATAAAGACATCACAATATAGAAGCTTTTGCCAACTTAGAGTTCCACAGCCTTACAAATTCAAACACTTTAAAAGTTGTCTTTTTAAAAATATCCAGTCTCAGCTGGGCACGGTGGCACACCCCTGTAATCCCAGCACTTGGGGAGGCAGAGGCAGGGGGAATCTCTGTGAGTTCAAGTCCAGTCTGGTCCACAAAGCGAGTCCAGGACAGCCAAGGCTACACAGAGAAACCCTGTCTCCAAAGAAAAAAAAAATCCAGTCTCTTTTAAGATTAAAACTCTCTGTAAAATTCCAAAGTCTCTCTTTTTTTAGAAAAAGTTTTAAGTTTCTCAAATGTGCACTTTTTTTTAACCTCAAGGGGGGAAGAACCAGGACACAGTTACAATCTGAAGCAAAATCAAACCCCAACAGAGTAAATAGACTCAATGTCCAATTATCTGGGATCGACTCACCATGGCCTGGCCTCCTCCAAAGGGCTTGGGTCACTTCTCTGGCTCTGTCCTCTGCTGCACACACAGCTCGTCTCCCAGGCTCAGGCCGGCTCCACTCCATACCTGCTGCTGTTCTTAGTGGTCGTCCATGGCTCTGGCATCTCCAAAACGATGGGGTCTTCTGCTGCAATAGGCAGCACTTTCACCAACAGCCTCTCCTGGCCTCTCTTCAGAGACTCCAGCCCTGCCACACAGTGCCAAGTCTCAGCTGCCCTCCATGACCCTTTCATGTCTTCAAAGAGTCACCACCTGGGTGACTCTCAGACTACCAAGGTTCAGCTGCCAACAAGAGGAAATGACCTTGGCCTCTTCCAGAACACAGCTTCTGTGTGGCCACTTAAACATGTCCCAGAAGGCTTCACTTTAACGATGCTGGTCTCTTCTTAATCACGGCCAGTTCTTCAGTTCCAGTTCCCTCTGAAGCTTCCCCAGCCCAGCCTCTATCATCTGCACGGCTCTCAATACTCTTAGCTCCCAAGCTCCTACAGAACAGCTCACTGAGCCCTCAATACTCAATGGCTCTTCCAGCCCAAAGTTCCAAAGTTCTTCCATAATCCTCCCCAAAACAACACGGTCGGGTCTGTCATAGCCATATCCCATTATCCTGTATCAACTTGTCCTAGTGTTGCTTTGCAGGGCTCTAGCAGGTCCAAGCATGGCAAACAGGGGCAGGCCTTGCCCTTCCCCCTTCCCCTTTTTAAACCATACATTACATCCCTAAAGCCAGAGACCAAGATCTGTTCCCTTACGTGGACACGTTCTTATGCCAGACTCATGCCTATGGCTGATCACCAAGGTTCAGCTATCAAAGCACTGAAATCCAGCTATCAAAGGCTCTAATTAAAACCCTCAGTAAAAAACATCCCATCCCATCCTAGCCCATTCTAACACAGGCCTCCCTTTTTTCCTCTTAAAAGTTACACCTACAAGACCATTTACAGCTGTCTTTTGCCTAAATCAGAGGTCAGCCATTTTAATGTTCTTCCCCACTTACTAGAGAATCTCTTTGAAAACGGGCATTAGGGTGTGGCTTACACCCAATGCTGGGTTGGGGAGGGCGCACCCTGCTGTGTGCAGGTCCCCTTCACCACACTGCAATGAAACACCATGACCAAAGCAACTGCAGAGAAAAGGTTCATCTGGATTACACTTTCACGTCACTGTTCATCACCAGGGGAGTCAGGAACTCAACCCGGGCAGGAACCAGCAACAGGAGCCGATGCAGAGGCTGTGGAGTTGCGCTGCTCACTGGCTCCTTCCTCGTGGCTCGCTCACCCTGCTCTCTTACAATACCCAGAACCACCGGCCCAGGGGCAGCACCACTCACAATGGGCTGGCTCTCCCCCATCCATCACTAATTAAAGAAATGCCCTACAGGCTTGCCTACAGCCTGATCTTATGGAGACATTTTCTCAATTAATGGTCCCTCCTCTCTGATGACTCTAGCTTGTGTTAAGCTGACATAAAACTAGCCGGGATAGTTCTCAAAGTAAAAGAGAGTGATCAGCAGGTGGGTTAGAAATGAGAAAACAAAATATTCCAGAAATGAGGCTACATGTCATGGCTTTTGACACTCACAGCTGATGTGCTACAAGCCTGACCAATACTAAGGGCATGATGTTTCAAGTGCAGGATTTTCCTTAGGAATTCCTTCACTCTAGTCTTGGGACACATCACTAAACAATAAATATCTCTCAGGTTCTTAAAATGACTACCTGTATTCATTGTTTCTAATTACATGGCTTTTATAAACTAAGATTTCAACTTGTAAAACGAAGAGAATAATGCCAAGATCTGAATGGATTTGAACTAAAAAACAAAACAAGATACTAAAACATAGATCCTAACTACAAAAATAAGCACAATGAGGGATGTGCTTGCTGCAAACAAGGACATTCTCTTGACACTAACACAACTGTCCAGTCGGGAAAGTAACAGCCTTGTTTTCTGCCATCTCTCCTGACCTCATTGATGACTATTATACAAATACAGCCACGCAGAACACTTTTCACTTCGTTTCAGATCTCTTCTCTCCAGTCTAGAAGTTTCTCTTTCATGAGAAGCTCTGTAAGAGCTTCTGTAAGATTGAGTAGTTATTTTGGATAACTAACTTGACACTCCCTTCGTGAGCTGACTGGACTGATTTTACACAGTCCCAGCTGTGTGTTTCCATTAGGAACCTGCTTCTCAGGACTTGTGCTGGATTGTCCCTGTCACACCCTACCAGGGGAGCATGTTTTGTTTTGTTTTGTTTTTTTCATTTGTCCTCTCAACATCGATGTTAACTTCAATCTTGGTTGAGGCTATCTGGTTTGTCTTATTATAAATTTATAAGGGGGATTTCAAAGACTGCAAATACTCAATTCTGAAGAGTTTCTTTCTAAAAATATTTTTTTGGGTGTATGGGTACATGTGTACCTGTATGTTCGTCTGTGCAGTGTCACTGGGAACCGGAAGAGGGCACCAGTGTGGTGGAAGGCCACCTGCAGCAGTCTTTAAATACTCTCCTTCATGTGGGGTGTCTAGGCCTCTACCTCCCCTCAACCTTAAGCAGGAGAGAGAAAAGTAAGTGGGGAGAGGTGGCCCAGACCCCTTTACTTCTCCTGGCTATTTAGGGTCAAGAGGTTCTTTTAGGGCTCTACACCAATCTCCATCAACCAGCAACGCAACGAGCAGTTTCCTCCACACCGCTGTGCCCCAGAACGTTTCTCTCCTCTGCTCCAAACTGCCACTCACCACATGCCAATGCTGAAGGCCACGTGCACCTCTTCTCCTTCTCTGCTCTCATACTTATACTCTCAGAGTCCTAGACCACGCCGCTCTCTGTGCCACATGTGGAAGGCCATTACACACACACACACACACACACACACACACACACACGTGAACACCGATACACAGAAATTCATATACACTAATAAATGTTTAGAACTATGAGAAATAAACTATCAATAAACTCTATGGAACAGGTGCATTCAGTATAAGGTAAAAACATTTACAGTTGAAATCTCTACCCAGGGTAAGAAAGACTAATTGCCTGCATCTACAAGTCCTGTGGTTACTCCTCCCATATGAAAATACTATCCTGACAGTTATCATCGTTTTCCTGCCTACCTGTGCTGCTTATTTCTATGTCATCCTGACACAAACTTGAGTCCTTTTAGAAGGGGAAACCTCAGTTGAAAAAAGCCCCCATCGAACTGGCCTCCTGGCAAGCCTGTGGTGCATTTTCTTGATTAATAATGTGGGTAGTGCCATCTTCGGGTAGGTGGTCCTGGGAATACACAAGGAAGCAGCCTGGGCAAGGCATGAGGAGCAAGCCAATAAACAGCACTCCTCAGTGGCCTCTGCTTCAGTTCCTGCCTTCCGGTTCCTGACTTGGGCTCCTGCCCGCCACTTCCCTGGAGGATGGACTACTTCCAGCACATTCATGCACTGCTGAGTCTGCTATCCACGCATAGAGAAATAAATGACACAAAGCTTGGGACTGAGGATGTGTTCTAGTGGCAGTACACATGGAAGGGCCTAGGTTCAATTCCCAGCACTACTAAATAAATCTCTAATCTTTACACAGCATATGACATTAATTCTTACTGCAGACCTCAAGGTGGGTAGACAATAATGTTTCTGGAAGAGCAATGTCTGGATTTAAACTGCAACAGAAATGCCCACAAACCCCATCGTTTAAGGCAACCGCAGACCACATATGCCTATTGAGCACTTGAAATGTAGCCAGTGTAATGGAGGAACTGAACTGTTAATTTTAATTAACCATGAAAATTAACAGACGTCTGTTCATTTAAAAATCCCATTTAAGAGTACAAGATAAGCTGTGTGGTGGCGTACACCTGCAATCCCAGCACTCAGGGAGGCAGAGGCAGGTGGATCTCTGTGAGTTTGAGGCCAGCCTGGTCTACAAAGTGAGTCCAGGACAGCCAAGGACTACACAGAGAAACCCTGTCTCAATAAATAAGAGTGTAAACAGGGCATTAAGAAAGGGCAGGGAGGCAGGAGAACTTCAAAAGGAGCCGGGTGTAGCAGTACAGGCCTTAAGCTCTGCATCCTGGAGGCTCAGCCACGAGGACTACTACAAGCACAAGGATAGCCAAGGTTTACAAGGCAAACCCTCCCTTGAAAAAAAAAAAAAAACAGCCAACACTGGGCTGGTGAGGAACGGGTCTACAGGTGAAGGCACTTGCTACCAAGCCTGAACCAGCAGAGTTCTGTCCTTGGGACCACAAGCGGAAGGAGGCAGCCGACTTCCAACAACTATCCTCTGATGCTCACACATGACCTTGCAGAAATGTAAGTTAAAAAACAGCCGCCACCTACCCACCCCCCAGTGAGCTATTCACCTGTTAATAAACGCTGGTAATGCCCACTGATGGAAGAGACTCTTTGCTCACTCATTTTGTGGTACTAGAAACCCCGCTGGGTGATTTCCCCAGCCCAGAGGGAATGAATTTTAACACAACTGCTTTGGCATTATCCACTGAGTGTTTGTGTACCTTTGATCAACCAGCATGTCCAATTTCTGGGAGTGAACCCACCAAAAGGCAAACAGATACATACATTTTGTAGGTGAACTAGAAGACAAGTACAAAACCAAATCTTATAAGCAAAGTAACTTCAACTATGCCAGCCAGGGCCCATCAACAATGGACAGCTACTAGGGAGCCAGCCAAGCTGACCTGGCGGCGGAAGCAGGGAGTGCCCTAGACAAGTCCAAGCTGAGCTTCTGTCCACCATGTTTTCTCAACTCTGCATTTTCTGTAAACCTGCTACACGTGTAAGCCTGGTTTCCTTCCATGTATGGTATAATAGTAGGCTTGGTGGCCTGTGCCTTTAACCCCAGCAGAGGCAGCTATCTCTGAGTTTCAGGCCACCCTCCTCAGCATGGGAAGTTTGAGGCCAGTCAGGGTTTACTGAAAGCCTGCCTCAAAATAAGTGTTTCTGGTAACTCTTGGCATGGGACTATTGAAAAGGAAACAATGTGTCAAATAGGTCTTTTTGGTTGTATTGGAAGAAGTCTAATTCAAATTAATTTAAGAGAAAAAGCGCTGGTCCAAATAGTTTAACAAATGATTGACCTCCACCCCGGAGCCAGACTGAAGAGCCACCAGGCGGGGTCCTCACCCCTCATCTCTGTTTTTGCCCTGTGAGCTGTCAGGCTGGCACTCTGCTGAGCATTTTCAGGCTTATCTCATCTTCAAGGCAGCAAGGCTGGCAGAGAACACCTTCAGTAACTTCTCTAATCCCACCTGAACCCAAGGATCAAGAACAAAGGTGGCTGGAGAGACCGCCCAGCGGCTGAGAGTACTTGCAGAGGTTGTTTCCATTACCCACAGCCTGCAGCTCGCAACCCCTCTAAATCCAGCTTCAGGGGATCCCACACCCTCTTCTGGCCTCCACGGGTACTCTCACACATACACCATGCATGGCTATTGACAGCACACATGAACACACACAGAGAAATTAACAATGAAAAGGTGCTCGGTGCTTTCCAATGGGAAAATCAGGACACTCTTCCCAGAAGGGGAAACAAAGGGCAGAAGATAAAAACTTGTTATGTGTGGAAGATCGATACATCATAACCAATCAGCGTCTTCTCCTATACAAAGTATCCAATTTGCTTTGTGGAAGTACTTGAACTTCAGGGACAGGAAACGTGAATTTATCGTCTCTCTCTGATACAATTTCTCCCTCCTTTGACTACTTTGCACACCACAATCAAGTTAACTATGCCACACATAAAGAATAACCCTAAGAAAAGAACAATGCTCTCTCTCTAGGTTCAAAGTCTGCACTCACTCCTGTTCTCCCGCAATCTCCTCTTTCCACACTTATGCTGCTTATTTCCTGTGTAAATCAGTGGTTTTTAAGGGATTGTCCAGGGTCTGCAAGAACCTAACATTCACTGAGTGAGCCAGGGATCTAATATTTGCTCTCTGTTTTCTTTTTGGATCTAAGAGTATAATAAAATAATAAATATCAATACACAATAGTTTTATCTACATTAACATGCCCCTAAACCAAGCTTATAGAGAGCAGCTTTCTCCCTAGTAGTAATGTTTTCTTTACCCATGAATAAATTTACAATATGTCAGGTTTCAATGACTTAGTTCAGAAATTGTAGTTTTATTTGAACATGGAGATGGAAATTTAACAAGCTTCAGTCTCCTTGTTGGAGTATACGAAACATCTTTTCATTCTCAGCTCACAGATTTACTTACACAATTTAGGAACTTGTAAAATACAAACTTACAAACTAAAGTGACATCTAAACAAAATTAAACATGAATAAAATTACTGCTCTTTCATATTATATTAATTATGGCAACTCCAGGGCCTGTGCATGTCAGGCAAGAGTTCCACTACTGAGCCTTGTTCCTACCCCAGAAATTACATTTAAACTAAGTAAAAAATGAATTAAATGCAGGCGCACATCACCGTGGTTTTATTTAAGCAAGTGTGCTGTGATCAAAATGTTGTTTAGACACATGCATGATACACGTTACATTTCAACACAAATGTCTGAGCATATACCACTTTCTATACTTCTAAAGTTTATGTATTTTCATTTTACAAACTTACAAGGTAATATTTACAAATTCGTTTCTGCAGTAAGAGAAACATGACCAGCTGTGCATGGGGTCGGTCATATGCCTGTAGTTCTAGCACATGAGAGGCTGAGACCCTTGAGCACAGGAGTTCCAGAGCAGCTTGGGCAACAAGGGAGAGATACTGTCTCAGTAACAACAACACCCACCCCCCAAAATAAAAAAAAAAAAAAACATTCAACCACCCCCCAAGCAAAAGCTGAATTAAAAAAAACCCAAACCCTCAGAGCTGGAGAGATGATGGCTCAGTGGTGAAGAGCACTGCCTGCTCTTACAGAGGCCCCAGATTTGCGTCCCAGCAGCTACATGGTGGTTTGCCATGTATAACTTCAGTTCCAGGGGATCCAGTTCTTCCGGCCTTCTCTGCAGGTACTAGGTACCTACCCACTTGGTGCACTGCCTTACAGGCAGGCAAAGCACGCATACAGGTAAAATAAATAGTTAACACAAAACAATAACAAAAAAACTCAAAAGCAACATTATATAAGAACTATTTTTAATGGTTACAGTGAAGTCAGTTTTCCTTATAAAGAACCTAGGGAAGATTTAACACCTTCCAATTCTTGAGTGTAATCAAGAAAGTGCAACAGTTTAGAAACGATACTACAAGTCCAGCCAAGCCCTGAAGCTGAAAGAACTGACATCTGAGCTCACAAATTTTGAAAACACAAGTGCTCACACAGTCATGTGCTTTTCTAAAGCTCACAGTGCTCTATGCTTCCCAGGAACTGCAGGTCCTGCAGCCATTAGTCATCCTCTTTCTCAATGTAAGTCTTTGCGTTCATCCGCGCCATTTGCCTGGCCAAGTACCTGTCTCTAGCTGACATCACAGTTTCTTCATTGCTCCGCTTTGCAAACTTGCTCATGGCCTCAGGGGGCCTCTCTTGTTCACTGCTCTTCTCTGGCCTTTCCTCTTCCAGTCTGTGTTTTGTTGCTAGTAATGTTTCAGAACGAGAGGGCTTCCCTTGGTCCCCTTTGTCCTTTTCTGTGTTTTTCATTTTGCTGGATCTTTCCTGGTCAAGAAAGTCATCCTTTGGTCTAGGCCTCGGGCTGTTTTCCCTTCTGTCCTGATTTCTCTCTGAAGAGTGACCACTTCCTTCTTGCTTTTCCCTCTCTCTGTATTTACCATTATTTTCATATCTTTCCTTCTTTCCTTTCATATGCTCTTCTTTTTCTCTGCTTCTCTTTTCTTTCTCACTGTATCGGTTGTGGTCATTTCCTTGTCTGTCTCTTTCTTGTTCTCTTGAGGAGTATTTCTCCCTTTTCTTCTCCTTGTCCTGTCTTTCTCTCTGTTCCCGCCCCTTCAGCTTCTCTTCTTGCTCATGCCTGTTCTGGTAGTGATCTTTATGATCAGCCTCTCTGTGCCTATGAGAGTTCTTTTCTCCGCGCTGGCTGCGCTCCAGGTGACAGCTGTCTTGGCCTCTGGACGGTCTGTCCTGGTGCTGGCCTGCCTTTTGCTCATGCCCTCTTGACTTGGCACCTCTGGAGCGGTGCTTGGTACTTTGCCCTCTTTCTTCACTAGATGATCGTGAGTGGCTCCGATTCTTGTGGGGTTTGGGGTGTTTCCTAGAGGCTTCTGTGTCTTCTTCCCTTCTGTGGTTGACTTTATTTTCTCTCCTTTCATCATCGTCACTACTCTTAGTGTCAAAATCGCTGTCAGCATCTGGGTTTTCCTCCTCTTCCTTTATCCCACTCTGGAGAATGCAGTTCTGCTGTGGTGGTCTGTTCTCTGAATTTGTTTCATCAGAGCAATCCCTGAGCGTCTCTTTTATTCCAGTCCTAAGAAAGAACATTAAAAAAATTATAAATAAATGCCATATTGTTAGTTGTAGGAAGCAAAGGAATGTTCATGTAATGTTCTCAATACAACTTAATTATTCTATGCACTGTCTGATAGTGCAGTGCAAAAAGATGTCTACTCACGTGTTCAATTAGTACTTTCACACAGCTGAGACCACTTCAATACTGGCAGAAGTAAAAGTCACAGCCCTTCTCTTTCAGGTCACCAGAGCCTGGAGGTCTACATAAGGTCTCTTTCTAGTTTTTTCTAGTTCTAGACAAAAAGTAACTGGGAAAAATAGGGTATGCCCTGGATCTAAGTTCTGTTTTCACAACACAAAGTTCAAGTTGTGATTGTTACATTTTTCATTTTGTTCTTTAAAAAAGTTCCAAAAATACATGTGGATTATTTCCCATAGAAAACAGTACTAAATCTAATTCTAAAAATTACTATTTAAACTTCCATGATTAGAAAGGCATCATCAACCTGATAGTTGTGGTACCCATCACAACACAACAACAAAAATTGTGAATCTTCTGGCTGTTGCCGTCAGTTATGCTTTTCTGCCTGTGTGATTAACTCATTGATAATGCTCACAAATGTTGCTTTCCCCAGTGAAGACTGGATGTAGTTAAGCATGTCAGTCAAGTGTTCTCACAGTATCCATATGCCTTCTGAAAACTCTCCCTTTTACATTTCGTTACACTGTACATACATGTGATAATATCTTACCATTCCTATAGTGTCTTAAAATTTTATCTGAAAGTCTTCTAATCCGTTGCTTTTCCAGATCAGAGATGGGTATGGAACTGTCTACAGACATGGTAATATTTGAGTTGTACAGTACAGCAGTCATTAGCCAAAATTGGCAGCACAGTACTTGAAATGTAGATTAAAACTTTTAAGTCATGCATGGTAGCACTCAGGGAGGCAGAGCAGATGGATCTCTGTGAGTTCAAGGCCAACCTAGTCTACAAAGCAAGTCCAGGATAGCCAAGGCTACACAGAGAAACCCTGTCTCAAAAAACAAAAACAAAAAAACCCAAACAGAAACAAACAAACAAATAAGTAAACAAAACCTTAGATTTTATCTATCTTTAAGTTACCTGAATACTCACATGTGACTACTGCTGATATTTGACAGGGTAGTTTTGGTCTTTACTTCTGAATCTACATGGAGGCTGGGTTATACTCATGAAAATAAGCCCCTTTCATACTATATACTATCTAATGATCATGTAGAATTATATGCTGTATAACCCAATTCTTTAAAATTTCTATTTATTATTTCTACAGCATTCTGCCTGCACACCAGAAGAGGGCACCAGATCTCACTATAGATGGTTATGAGCCACCATGTGGTTGCTGGGAATTGAACTTGGGACCTTTGAAAGACCAGCCAGTCTCTTAACCTCTAAGCCATCACCCCAGTGCCCTTCTCCTTACTTCTTACAGTAACTGTTTTCAGGCACCAGAGCCTTAAAATGTTTTTAGTTTTAAAAAGCTCATACTTTGTTTTTGTTTCTTCTTTAAGGCCATACATAAGACCCATAAAGCACTTAAATATTCAGAAATTTTGTACACCAAAATGTTTTGATTAAACTAATATATTTTTGTGTGTGTGAGCTGTAGAATAAAAACCATGCTGAACAAAATCTTCAAGTTTTTAAGTTAAGAAACTGCAAACTCCACTCATGCATTCAATTAGGTCATGCTAGTTGGCATTACAACACACAATGATGTACCCTTCTATGTTTCAGGAGTTTAAAATGACTCCCAAATTGCATAACCTCAGACTGTCAAGAGTATCTCTCTTCTAATACTCTCCTTGCCACCCCTTACCTGGCTTCACGAAAGCTGGACTTAGGAACTGCCTCTTCACCAACTGCTTGATTTAACAGATGCCTATAAAATCCACTGAGATCTTTCTGCTTGGTCACATCCAAACGTGCTAGGGGGAAAGCAAAGGCAAACTGAGGACATGGACTCAGTGAAGCACAGTGCAGCGTTGTCTTACATATGCAGAGCATAATCACACGGGACGTGTAAATGGTCTCTAGGCCTGGAGTCAGGGATAGCCTTTCAATGGCTTTAATTGACTGGTGTGTCTATGCGCATGCATGTGGAGGTCACCGGATAACCTGCGGGAGCTGGTGCTCTCTTGCCACCATGTAGGTCCCAGGGATTAAACCAGGTTGTCGGGCACACCTGCTGAGCCATCTCCCTGGTCCAGATACAATCTTAGAGATTTAGTTTTCTTTCATTTAAAATTGAAGAGCATTTGCCAATTAAATTACTGATATGTACACATTACAGTTTGATCTGGAGAAACTGACCAAGAGAGCATTAAATTCAACAGATAAGATATTCTACAGCTCCTGATTATTCATGATACTCTTTTTCTAACTGCCCAGTCAGTGTTCCTTGAGTGGTATTAAATATTTTCTCATCCTAGAGTACATAATTAGAGTCTAAAGTTTATTTGTTTCTGGTAAATGTAATGTTGTTATGCCTTGTAAATGTTTTTACATTTGGAATTTCTAAGACAATGGCTTATAATGACCATAAAGTAATTAAATAAGAACTAAATTAAAAGCCCAATAGAAACAAGTTACTCAAGGGTTCAGCTGTGTCTTTATGTGCCATATACTGACACATACATAACATATTGACTTCATATGTACACTATAGTCATGACAGCATAACCCAAATCCAGCGACAGCAGATGGCTCAAGCAGCAGTCTGCTGCCGTTCCCTCTTCCCCTCTTACCTTCCAGGGCAGCTGCCCTCCTCTCTCTTTCCTCTTCTTCAGCTCTCTCTTCAAGCTTTTTTTTATAAGCAGATGTCACAAACGCCTCTTTATCATCAAATTCTCCTTTTTCCATCTCTCGTTCTCTCTGTATTTTCTTTTCCATCCTTTTTTCCTGTTCCTTTTTTCTGATCTCAACTGCTTTTAGTAAGTTGTGAATATATTTGGGCTAGGAAAAAATTAAATTATTTAGAAAAGAGGAAAAAAAATGATACCCATTAATATAGAAATGTTTAATCTAAATGGGTCTGTGCTTTCAAACCTTAGAATAAATTTGTTAGCAAAATTCTACTGCAATGGCTCCTACTAAAAATGTCAGTGTAGCAGAGAGCATGATGGTACACACTAACCCGAGCCCTGGGAAGTCAAAGACAGGAGAATCACACCAAGTTCAAGATCAGCGCAGCCTGATATGCAGTTCAAGGTAGGCCAGGGCTACAGAAACCTGTCCTGTGTCACATCCCCCCAAATCCAACCCCCACGTGCTGTACAGAGCAGCCTGGCCTCAGACACATGGCAATACTCTTGCCTCAGCTCCCTCACTCAGTGCCAGGGTATAGCTGGGAGCCATCATGTCTAGTTCCTAGTTTCTAGTGTTCTTTTCAGTTTGTTTTATTGAGATGATTCATGACACAGTCCAAGTTAGCCTTGAACTTGCTAAATACCCAAGAATGGCTCTCAGCTTCTGACCTCTTGCTTCAGTCTCCCAGTGGCATATGCTGCTATGCCTGGCCCTTAAAAATTTATTTATTTATTTATTTAGAACAGGGTCTCACTATGTAGGCCTGGCAGGCTGGCCTTGAACTCACCTGACTCTGCCTCTCAGTATTGGAATTTAAAGTGTGTGCCACTATGCCTGGCTACTTGATATTCTTAATTCAACAAATGAATGAATCAGGAAACAGATCAGGAGCAGTATAACTCTAGTATACTGAATGGCTAAAGAAAAAATTTCAAAAAAATTATTTGTAAGTTTCAAGGTAAAAAAAAAACAAACCTCAAAAATACCGGATAATTCACTTGACATCCTCTAGGACCTAGATTCTAAAAATCAAATCAATAATTTAGAACCAAGAACTCATCACAATACCTAAAATTTTTACTGAAGTCACAAAAATAATACAAAGAAAAAAATCCAGGTCAAGAGCAAAGAAAGCTGCATTTCAGCTACTAACCTTTCGATCTTTTCCTGAAAGCAGTTTGGGATTACTTTCTTCCTTTTTTCTCTGCATTTCATCATAAATGCTGTCATACTCATACACAGTGGAATCTTCCGCGAGAGCTTTCTGAATCTCCAGTTTGGTCTTTAAAAAAAGTATTTAACAGATACCATTAAAAGTCTTTTCTTTTTTTCCTTTCTTTCTTTTTTGAAAAAAGTTGACAAGCTAGAAATATATCTTTAAAACTATACCAATCACATTTCAAGACAAGAAATATGAATGTAGATTCTACCTTAGACCACCTGGATTTCAATCCTGGCTCCACTTACTCTGAGCAAGTTTGTTTTAATCTCTGTGTGCTTTCATTTTCCTCACCTAGAAGAGTGGTGACTGCATCTCTCTACTAAGCTGTGACAACGCAAGCTTAAAGCGTCTAAAGCAGGGGACTGACTGGTAAGAAGTGTTCAATAAACATTAGCTACGACATCTCATGATCAAGTACAAGTTTAAAAAGTCAAAGGCACGACTGAGCGACATTCGGCCCTGATTTAATTTTTATGTTACACTTAATAAATGAGGGTTTCGAATACATTGTTTAGTTTTCAAATATATGATCATAGGAAACACATTAAAAGTTCCAAACATTAAAAGAAAAAATCCAAACACCGCATCAAATGGGAGCCATATTATTAATTTTTACATTATCAATCATAGCCTCTGCTTTTATTAAGTTTCTATCTGTTCCTCCTCTTACAGTATATAAAAATCTTATCTAAAGGCTTGAGGAAAGATGGCTCAGGGGTAAAGAGCTGCTCTTGTAGGGATCTGGGTTCGATTCCCAGCATGTGTCACATGTTGGCTCACAACAACACACAGCTCCAGTTCCAGGAGATTTGATGCTCTTCTCTGGCTTCTGAGGACATCAGGCACACAAGTGGTTCACATACATGTATGCATACATACATGTATGTAAAACACTTATACATATACAATAAATCTTAAAAAAAAAATAACTAGGGGTTGGAGAGATGGCTCAGTGGTTAACAGCACTGTCTGCTCTTCCAAAGGACCCAGGTTCAATTTCCAACACCCACATGGCAACTTCACAACTGCCTGTAATGCTAATTCCAAGGGATCTGACACCTTCACACTAATGCACATAAAATAAAAAATTAAATAAAAAAACTCCCTTAAAAAAATAACTAGAGTTTCAGAGCTAGCTCAACCCCAACATCCTAAACAAGGCATCTCTGAGATACTTAACTATCAACACTGTTTTCTGATAAAAACTGTACGCTGTAGCATTCAACTCTTTTCTTTTTTGATTATCTTATTTGCATGTATGTCTATGCGCTACACAGTGCACAAGGAGACCAGAAGAGGAAGTCTAATCCTCCGATACAGTTCCAGGGAATCCAATGGCCCCAGCCTCCTTGGGTTTTTACATTAACTAAGGATATGCATAGTTATCCACATACAGACACCCACACTCACACATAATTAAAAATAATAAAAATAAAATCAGCCAATTAATTTGTCTCTTATAATGTTTCTGCAGAAATTAAGAAAAAGCTGCCAATAGTAATGCCATATTACAAGCCTTGAGGACAACAGCAGTCATTAAGGTCCCTGAAAATGGCTACAATATTGCAATATTAGGAAGCATTCTTGGAGGGCTGTTAGTTAAAATTTCACTCTCTCTAATTCTAAGAATTTAAACTTGAAAAAGTTGGTATATTACACACACACACACAAAATAACACCAACAACAAAAACTTGTGAAAAGGAGCAGGTAAGAAGGCTCAACACACGACACCTAGCTGCCGGCAACCTGAACTCAACGACAAAGGAGAGAACACTCCCGTAAGCTAGCCCCTGACCTTTTCAGGCTTACGCTGTTATTTTTCTTACCTTTTTTTTTAACTGCAGGTGGGAAGTGTGACATGGCATGAACAAAGCAGAATAAAGTAATAATGGTGGCAGACACCTGCTCTCCAGCACTTGGGAGGCTGAGGCAGGAGCATTACAAATTCTAGGCTGGCTTAGGTGATAGTCTAAATAAACACATTATTTCTAAATAAATACATTAAAACAAACAAACAAACAGGAGAAATGGCTCAGCAGGTAAAAGTGAAGCATTGCTGCAGCAGGATGGGAAGCAGACAGGAAAACAGGCCAGAAGCCAGAGTGGGCAGCACAGCGACACAAACAAAAGTCGAGACTAGAAAGTCTACGCAAGGTAGAAGGGAAAGGGAGAGCCAGCTCCTGACCTCATGGTGCAATGGCCTCTTCCCAGGGCAAACACACACACACACACACACACACACACACACACACACACACACACA
>NW_026595981.1:2816379-2852526 GCF_907164565.1 Psammomys obesus
ACACACACACACACACACACACACACACACACACACACACACACACAGTCTTTAAAGTAGAAATAAACTTACAAAGTGTATAGAGTACTAGCTCATTTTAGAAGTGCTAACAATCTTGGCATTATTAGACCTTTTCCAATCTAGATAATTACACTAGTATTTTTCCAGGGAAATAGGTAAAAGACAAAATGTCACCATCAGTTCTGTTATTCAGATCCAAATAAGAAAAAGGAAAAAAGAAGACTATTAAAGTATCATCCATTTCCCAGTCATACTTGTTTACAATCTGGTAAATGCAATCAAAGTTCATGATAAGTGAGTCTGGAATTAGCGCAGAGGAGGTCCAGGTGGGAGGCAGAGGCGCTGTAGCCAGGAAGCGGTGGCAGGTGAGAGGGGTGCACTCGGGCGCACTCTCAACTCTGTTCATTCTTTCTACTTTGCACCCGTGAAATCTGAGACGCAGGATTGTAAAAGCAATAATCAGTACAAAAAGGGGCAATTGATACTTTCTTAGTCAGAGCAGGAGTGAGTTTTCAGAATTTTACAAGCAAACAGGGTATGGGAAGAAGTGCTTAAAGCCACTGGGCGCTAACAGAGCCACTGCTGAAAATGGCCCGCCGCTCCCCGCCTTGTTGGCCGATGATTCTAAGTAGCTGTGAAATCACGGTGCTGTGTCTAGACCTTTTTCTTCTGACAAGGGAGCGCCAAGCAAAATGTACTAAAGAAACAAATCCCAACAATGCAAACAACCGTTATCAGACTACTGAGTCAGGTGAAAGCACAGCTACAGCCCATAATAAGGAGCTAATTGTATTTTCCTTTAATATTCACAAAGCAAGTCTGCAATCTACATGAGCTGAGAAACATTTTACACATTTTAAGAAATAAAATGATTTCATCATACTCATTTATTCTGTTTCACTCTCAGTACTAAGTTCCCGAAACACTGGTTTACACAGTTCCTTCATTCCTCCCCTACCTGTTTCATGGCCTGCTTCTTAGCAGCTTCCCTCTGAAGGCTTTCACTCACGGAGGTCTGTAAGACAGAAAAATGTCACTGTTCATCTAACTTAAATTCCTCTTCCAGTATTCTGGTTGCAAATGGTTCCTTACTTAAGAGTTAAAGATACAAAGGTAAGGCTAATTCAATTAGTATCAGGGGTTTTCACCTAAATGTTAGGAGACAAATTAATTTCCATTTTAATGCATCAGAATAGATTCTAAGTATTTTTTTAAAAAGCTGGTTGTGATATTTGTATAATATACACCTGAAATGGGTAGTACAGAATAATGAGCTATAGACATAAACAGACATTTTTAAAAAGAAGAAAAGCAAATATATGGTAAACAGGCATATGAAAAATGTTCAGCCAAAGAGCATGGAGGCAGCGTGTTAAAACACTACCAACGTGTTGTCAAAATGTATTATCAACCAATCCGAATTTCCCTGCTATGTGGCACTTTCAATTTTTTTCGTTTTTCTTTTCTTTTCTTTTGTCTTTTGCGATAGTCTCACTACTGCAGCCCTAGTTATGCATGTGGACCAGGCTGGCCTTGAACCCACAGGGGATCTGCCTGCCTCTGCCTCCTCAGTGCCGACTTAAAGGCATGCGTCACTATATCCAGTCAGATAACAATTTTAAACATTTTTAGAAGTAATATATACTTCAGATGTATTTTATGTCTACTTCTAATCAGCGCAAATGAAAGCTTTTTATCTTCCTTCCACAAATCAGAAAAGCAACAATGAACTCAGTAAGGAAAGAAATGGATTTCATACTGTATAAAACTGTTACATAACTACCATCAACACTGACTCATTAATCTTAGTTTCTAGACTACATAAGGAAGAGGTCAAAATAATATTCACAAAGCAGCTCAGTGATCTCAGTTCCAGTTTTACCAAGTTTCCCTGTTGTAATATCCCTACATCTAATAGTTCCTACTTCAAATATACATAACGACTGGCTCAAAACTGGGGAGGGGGGAGGGTAATGACCAAAATCAAATATGCTCTAACTACAAAGTACACTTATTAGTTGATTAATTCAAACATGAGTACATAAATAATTCTAATAAAACCGTTCTAAAACCAGTCCACAGTAAATGTAAAGAGAATATTCATTAACGTTACCTTTTTGTTGAATCACAGACTACCATTAAGAGGATTTCCATTGCTTTTTTAAAAAATGTATTTATTTATGTATATGAGAGCTTTATTTGCATGACAGAACAGACTATCAGATCCCATTATAGATAGTTGTAAACAATGTGGGTGCTGGGAATTGAACTCAGGACCTCTCAAGAGCAGCAGTGCTGTCAACCACTGAGCCACCTCTCCAGCCCCTAGGATTTCCATTGCTTAAGAGGGCAAAAATTATTTTCTCTAAGAGCTTTTAAAGGGGCTAGAGAGATGGCTCAGTGGTTAAGAGCACTGTCTGCTCTTCCAAAAGTCATGAGTTCAATTCCCGGTGACCACATGGTGGCTCACTATCATCTATAATGTGAACTGATTCCCTCTTCTGGCAGACGTAAATGCAGATAGAACACTCATATAAATAAAATAAATAAATCTTTAAAAAAAAAAAGAGCTTTTAAAGGTATTTTATAAGCAAGATCAAATATAAACATTTAAACTATCATAAAAATAGAAAAACAAACCAAAACCCATACAGATGCTTAAAAAACATTTTTTTCTGCTTCAAAGTTCAAGAAAAGAAGTCTACAAAGTCTTTCAAATGTTTTTTTTTAAATATATAATTTATTTAACTTTATTTTATATGAATTGGTATGAGAGTGTCAGATCACCTGGAACTGGAGGTACAGACAGTTGTGAGCTGCCATGTGGGTGCTGAGAATTGAACCTGGGTCCTTGGGAAGAACCGACAGTGCTCTTAACCACTGAGCCATCTCTCCAGCCCCTCTTTCAAATGTTTAACTCACTAACACTTAGGTAGCATCTAAGCAAGTAAGTTTCTATCTGTTTTAGTTCCAAGTAAGAAAAATTAACATGTATTCTACAGGTACTCATCATGTAACTCTTAAAGGTTAAAGATGAAAGATGCTGTCAAGTATGGGCACTGTAAATTGAATAATTCAGAAGAAACTGCCATTTGCTTTCTTAGTCTTTGCACTCATTTATTCTACAAGAATAAAAATGACTCAACCAACCCAATGTTTGCTACACGGAATTACAGTGAGATCTGGCCTAAAGGGGAGACTTTTTGGCCACTGTTTAGCTGAAGTGCCTCCTGGGCCATGATGATTGATGAGAAGCATCTCTGCAAATACTGTTGGCATGCTTTCACCAAGAGGCTGTATAACAAACTGAAAATCTTACAGATATTAGACCACTATTTATATCAATTTTCCAGTCATATTCTTTAACTGAACCAAAGTTTTACATTTTTATAGAAATTAACCTGTCACTCTGTAGTTAATAAAGGGGGGGAGGGAGGGCAGCATTTATTGCCTATTTTTTCTGTAATGAGAGTTTACCTACTCCTGTCCTATTCTTAGCTAAAGAAAAACAGTTCAAGAATCATGCTTCTTTTCAAACGGCGCATAGCTATGATATGTTGTTGGGAACTCTAGAGATGAAAACGCCCTGTTCTTTTTTTAAATTTAGCAGCAGACCATTTGCTAGTGGTTCTGCAACTCAGCACTCCTTGTTATGGGCTTAATTTACTCATATTTATACTCACTATAAATGCAAAACCTGCTTAACAGTTGTGAAGAGTGAGTGAGCTTTCTATAAATTCAAGACTGAAGACAAGGCCAATCATCCTTATCCATGAACCCTCCACAGAGAAGAAAGTGGGTTTCTGGGTGCAGGAGGAAGTCAAGCACACAGCCTTACTCTTACTACACACTGTGATATTTCAGAAGTGAAGAATTAAGTTTTCAACTTCATTTTCAAATGGCTTTATTGTTTTAACACTTTAAGCCATCAATTGAGGATCTTGCTGTGTAAAAGACACCATACTGGGCACTACTGCCAGAGATAAAAGCCCACCAAAACATTTCTGCTCAGGTAGAAGTTTACATCATGAAAATGAAGGTGTAGATATAATGGAAGTCACTCCTAAGAAGCCAAAATTTCAGAAACCATCTGGGTGTGGTGGTGCACCTTTTTAATCCTATCCCCAGACCTGGAAAGGAATAGGCAGGCAGATCTGATTGTTCAAGGCCAGCTTGGTCTACATGGAGAGTCCCAGGCCAGACAAAACTACATAGGGGAAAGAAACCTCATCTCAAAAAAAAAAAAAAGGGGGGGGGGCTTCCAGAATATATTAGGAGTGCTTTGATAGGACTAGGGCCACTTCTCCCTGAGCAACCAAGAATAGATAACTGGTCACCTAGCTTTCTCTGAGAGGCATTTTGTCTGAGCTCCTATTTGTGCACAGCTCTGCTTCTTTTGTTCACTCTGTAGTGTATATGCTTGACTTTGACCTATTTCTGGCTACAAACTCTGGATTCACCTATTTTTCGTTACCTGTTTTATGTTGCTAAAATCAGTTTTATACTACAGTAGGTCTTCATGGTAGACATAATTTAACTTACAATGTTTATCCAGATCTGCTCTTCTGCTGTCTTCTGTACTGTAATTTGCCTTTGCTTGTAGATTACACTTTTGATTTTGCACCTATCAATTTGACTTTAAATGGTCTTGTTCTGGCTGTTTCTGAATTATGTCTTCAATTTTTTTCTTCCAAAGAATTGAGGCAACCAAGTTTTTGTTGTTTTTTTTTTAAATCACTGGTTCAAACCCCCTCCTTCACCTGAATTGTGGTAATTACAATTCACCTTATTTTACAAGTCATCATGTAATTTTTAAAAATCTACCTTAATTCTTTACCCCACCTTTTTTATTTTACTTTTTGAGTAGATCCTCACTGTGGAGCCCTAACTGGCCTCAAATTCGTATTATTCCATTATTTATGCCTCAATCTCCTAAGGGCTGAAATTTCAAGCATGTACTATCTACCATGCCAAGCATAGTCTGGTACATTAACAACAAACAAACAAACAAAAACAGGTCAGTGCAATGACTCAGTGATTGACATGTCCATGCTGGAGCTGGAGCTCAGAACCCAAATGCATGCTTGGCGGGTGTGGTGGCCCACACAGAATCCCAGCCTCAGAGGCAGAAGCAGGGGCCCCCAGAAGGATAGAAAAGGTAACCAAGATGATTCCTGACAGCCTTCCTCTGGCCTCTACAGGAACACTCACATCTACATCTACAGACACACACGCACGCGCCCTAACCCAAACAAACAAACATGCATACACAGACATCCTTGGTTTACTGCCCCCTTCTGTCCTTTCTCCTCCTTTACCCTTTCCTGACCTCCCCTCCCCACAGTCGGCGCTAACCTTTTCCTCCCCACTCCCTCGATGCTCCCAATAAATCGGAATTTATATAATACAGCTTCATCTCTCTATTAGCTCATTCTGTTTTATTTAATCAATCATTATACTACACAACATGAGATATTAGGTGGTTAAAATCCCACTCGACATGTACCCCAGCTCACCTGAAAGGTGAGTCTTAAACAACAAACGGCCTTACCTCCACTCCAACATCTCAAACTGGGAGAATGCTCTCTGGCAAGAATTGCCTAAGATAGTGATTTGCTACATGGAGTTTTCTGGTAGGCAGCTAACTGGTGTTTTTACTCGGCAAAGGAACAAGTTAGTGGACATCTTTTTAAAGCAGCTTTGCTTTCCTGTTGAAATACTTCAATGACACAGAATCTTCTTACTAACATACACTGTACTTTTCTTTGTTTTTTTTTTGGTCAAGGAATGAACTGAGAGAAGACTGTACATGTACATGACCCTCCCAAAGCACCACTGTAGTGGCAAGAAACTCAAGGTAATTTAAGTTTTAACTCTCAGATGGGTAAAAAAGTCTCTGTGTATGTACGCTGTAGTTAGATACAGTCTTAACTGAAAATGATGAGATCTATAATTCAAACACAAGTGTGTTTGGGATATGGCTAAGAGGTAGAAGATTTGCCTAACATGGTCCTGGGTTCAATCTCTAATACAACAAATAAAATAAAACTTAAAAAACATCTAGACAAAAATATTATATTATCTGTATATAACCACATATAACCACAGCATGGTATATTTAAAGAGGAATGCAAGAGAGGGTAAGGGATATGGTGGGAATTAACTCAGGACAAGTCATGTGCAGGCTAATGACTTCAGTGTGCCTGGAAGACAGCTGTGAGTAACAACTCAGAAGTTAGGTCTGCTGTGTAATGGCTCTTGCCCTTGTTGGAGCAATATCATAGTTCCAGAGACCAGACAGACGTTTTTACATATTGCATGTGCTGACGTCATACCTTACCTACTTTGTGTGTTAATTTCTCTGAGATAAAAACCACAGCAAACAGTGTGTGCCGCATAAAGGGATGTATAGGGTCAGCTGTGGCTTGCTCATAATGAAGACATATAGTTCTCTACCACAGCAGTGTAGGATCCTGACTAAAGGAAAAACCTCAGAACATGCTGTCTATATCGCATGTTACATCAACCAAGATTAGTGATAGAAAAACAAGGATTTTATGTTTAATGAAAAGATATGGATATAGAATGGTAGCTCTTTCAACTTTCTTTAACTTACCAATAAAATAAAATTCTGTATGTTTTTTCAGTTAGGAACACAAACTTATTTTCAAAAGCGACACTGTAAGCCATGCTGCAGCAGCTAGCACTCAGAAGAGTCAAAGGTCGCATTGCCTTTCCTCTGCAAGGGCAATTTTAATGAAATATACTCAGCAGTGTATTTCTCCTTTTAAAGACAAGCCAGAGTTTGGGACCCCATAGATAATGGCAATGACCAAGTCAGGTGTGCAGTAGGCCCAGGACAGACTTTATTAGAGTTTTGTTACAAACACACAGTCTCTTGACACTAAAGATGTAGTTCTTGCAGATAAGGCTGGGAGGCAGGAAATGAATCTCCTCCCAAATGCTGCTTCTTATCTTTAAAGTAACCTCAAATTATTACTAAACTAATAAAGTAATTTTGTTTCAGAAAGTGATCTGATCTATTTTATTTTGAGCTTTTGATAAGTCCAAGAGTGAGATGTGGGATTATTACTTTTTGTCTGACTATAAACACTAAGACATGTCATAAAAATAAAGGAAAAGCTTTTAAAAATGATTTTTATAGTAAAGCTGAAATAAGCAATATCAAATTCTGTCAGTATAGTACATGAATATATATACAGTTTTAGATAAGTAAAAACAAAACAAAAACCACAATTGATTTTGTCATTTAACTACAAATTTTGAGGTAAAAATTTTATTGGCTTCTAATTAAAAATTGTCATTAAATAGGACACAATGACCTTGTATATAAAACCCAATAAAAGTGATAATTCCCCAAAGTAACTTTATATCAATTAGTGCCTTATTTGTGAAAATTTTGTAATATAACACCTCCTAGCTAATAGCTACAGCCCAAACTGGAAATTAAAATTGCACTAAAAGGCCACAAAAAAGCTGGGCATGGTAGCACACACCCATAATCTCAGCACTCGGGGAGGAAGAGGCAGGTGGATCTCTGAGAGTCCAGGATAGCCAAGGCTACACAGAGAAATCCTGTCTTGGTGGTGATAGGGAAGTCCATAAAAAGCCAGGCTACTAAATATTACCATCAAACACCAAGTGGGCTGGAGCCAGTCCAGAGAACAGTCACCTAGTGATGAATGGCGGTAATGACCTTAAACGGAGAAGGTCTTACTGTATGGTAACACAGACACAGCCTACCGTACTTCTACCATGTGTCACACAGAGCTGGGCACTTAAGATACACTATTGTTATCTTTAAACCTTAGATGCTATCACAGGGCCAGGCTTTCCAGTTTTGTTGTGGAGACAAGGCTTCACAATGTGCCCAGGCTGGCCTCTAACCCAGGCTCCCCCTACCTTGGCCTCTAGTGCTGGGGTTATAGTTGTGCAGCACTGTGGAAACAGACCAAGAGAAATGAAACAATCACCTAGGATACCAAAGCTAGGAACACCAAGTTCAAATCTGCTACAAACTGCAAATTAACCCACTCTGCAGCCTGACCCTTGAAATGACACAGGAAATCCACAACCGTGCTCCACGCTAACAGTTACCTCAGCACCCGCAGCTCAAAGACACCAAACTACCCCTGAGGCTGGGTGGTATGTGCAGGAAATGGTGGCAGGGGCTCCAGAGGCTGGTATTTTGAAGCAAGAAAACATGAATAATAGAAGACTGATTAGTTGGGTTTCACATTAAAAGCAGCAATGTAGATGTGGACCTTGACATATCACCTTCTCTGGGAAAGGCAAATAACCGAGATCTCATTTCTGTCCTGAGTTGGAAATAATACAGGAGAACAGACTGATTAGATGATCGGCTTGAGAACACAGGAAGAACTGGCATTTTGTCTAGTCTGCAGTATGCCACTCTTTAGGACAAGTGGTTAACCAAAAGGTAGAATGTTTGTGTAAAATGTATCTAACGTGAATTTGAAAAGGATTGACTAGGATGGAGATAAGAAACACTTCAAGGAAAACAACTACAATAAAAACAGGTGGGCAGTAGTGGCCCATGCCTTTAATGTCAGCACTGGAGAGGCAGAGGCAAGCTAGTCTAGGAATTCAAGGCCAGCCTGGTCTACAGAATGAGTTCAGGAACGCCAGGGCTGTTGCACTGAGAAACCCTGTCTCAAAAAACAAAAGAACAGCAACAACAGAAAAAGTTCACCAAGTGCTAGGCCTAGATACACCCTAGGGCAGCGGCTCTCAACCTATAGGTTATGACCGCTTTGGAGTGGAATGACCCTTTCACAGGAGCCACCTAAGTTCACTGGAAAACAGATATTTATAACTCATAACAGTAGCAAAAAAAAAAAAAAAAAAGTATGGTTGGTGTCAGCACAGTATTAGGAAGGCTGGAAGCAGCACTGCTCAGGAGCTTTTATACCCTTATATGACTGGGGACTCTTACCAGGACAGGTTTACCATATTAGATACTGAAAGTACCAACGTGACAAAATGACTCAGTGGGTAAAGGTGCTAACTGCCAAACCTGGAAACTTGGGAGTTCAAGTCCCAAAAACCAGGTAGAGAACTTCAAAGCTGTCCTCTGACCTCCTCCTAAGCACCACAGCACGAAAGCTCACACGGGTGAAACAACATTTAAAATATACTTTAAAGAAATTAAAACCAACAAGGGATGAGCATGGCTGTACATAACTATAATCCCTGCGCACAGGAGGAGGAGGCAGCAGGACTTCATGTTCCTCAAGATGCTGTCACAGGGGGAGGTGAAGGAAGCCAGTGTGATGACAAAGCACCCAGGAAACGGAGGCAGGAGAATCAGCCTTGGCTAGATAGTAAGTGCAAGGCTAACCTGAACTAGTCATGAAATCCTGCTCCAGAAAAGAGTGGGGGCTGGAGAGATGGTTTAATGTTAAGATCCTCTGGGTGCTCTTCCAGAGGATCTAGGTTCAATTTCCAGCACCCACATGGCTTAGAACTGTCTACAGCTCTAATTCCAGGGGATCAGTTGCCCTCTTCTGGCCTCCTCAGGGAACCAGGCACACAAGCAGTGCATATACAACTATACTTTCTTAAAAAATTGTAAAAGATGTAATTTATGTTACACTTTGTAATTTAAAACCAGTTGCACATATATACCAAAACCAAGTGCGGTTTATGTTAGAATTTACAAGAATGGTCTCACTTTAGAAAAATTTATCAATGTAACCCACAACAGTAACAGATACTGGAAAAAAGAAAACAGCTAACAAAATTTAATCTAACACCTAACACAATTTTTGGGCCGTGTGGTCCCGGAACTCTGTAGCCCAGGCTGGCCCTGAACTCAGAGATCCACCTGCCTCTACCTCCTGAATGCTGAGATTAAAGGCGTGCACCACCACCACCTGGCTTCCTTGGGGGGGAGGGGGTAAGGGGAGCTAATACAATTTTTAAGCACTCACAGTTATTGGTAAATTTTCATGAACTTACCTTGTATTGGCTTATAACATCAAGATTTGTACTGGCCTCTGGGGCATCAGGCAGGCAAGCGATGCACAGACACATGCAGACAAAACACCCACACATATCAGCATACATTAATATACTTTAATTGCTGTGCTGCATATAGCTCTGTAGGATACACCTGCTTACCAGGTGTGAGGCCCTCAGATTGCTCCTCAGCACAAAGGTAAGTAAATAAATCTAGAAATATTACAGAAACCAAGTAGGTTTTATATGATAAAGCCAACAGGCAAGCATTCTTCCACAGTCAAAACTTAGGAAACGATGCCCTAAGAACACTTGCTGAAAACTTGGAAAGAAAGCCAAATATCACAGAAATGGAAAGCAAGAGTAAAAAAAGAACTAGTGAAGAGCAGCAGAAAAAAAGAAGTTTATAGGAAAGCAAGAATGAGTTACTTTCGGAACAGAACTCATGTCAATTTATTACAGCAGATGGAGTACACAGCATGCTAACCATAGCATGGCATGGTGGCAAATGCCTACTCCTAGCTATCCAAGAGGGCAGCCCGGGAGTTTGAGGCCAGTCGGGGTAGTGTATGGAGAGCCTAAGAATCTATCCCAAACAAACAAGCAAATTAAAAGGGACAGTTTTGAAAGTTAAGTAGGCCAAACATGGAGTTAGAGTTGTAATTCTAGTATTTAAGGCTGAAGCAGGAGGGTCACAAGCTTAAGGTTAGCCAACAAGCATGGTGAGACCCTGTCAGAAAATAAAAACAAAGTTCAAGACATTCCAGGGGATCAGGAAGGAGGCAGAGCATGAGTAAAGGTACCAGAGGATTCTAAGCATTTTGGAACTGCACTGGGAGCTACCTAAGAGTAAAGGCTAAGGCAGAGCTGCAAACTGCAGGCCTGGTATGAGATGAACATAAGACACTTGGTCATCAAGTCTGGATAGTTCCAAATGTCAACTAACTTAACATACCTCAGTGGCCACACAAAGAACAATACCCCTATAGAACCAGTTCAGAAAATTCACTATACAAAATAGGTAGAGATGCAGATCAAGACCTCGAGGCTCTGGATCTAACTGCCAGCAATACTAAAAAAAGAAAAAATGCATAATGCTAATTAAACATTTTTAAAAAGCACGGGAATAGGGAGAAATCTCAGCAGTTAAGGACACTGCTGCTTGCTCTTTCAGAGGACCTGGGTTCAACTCCCAGCACCCACTTGGCAGCTCGCATGTGCCTCCAGTTCCAGGGTGGTCTGATACCCTCACACAGACATACATGCAGGCGAGTATGAGGGCCCCACCATGTCTCTACCTCCATCCAATAAATCTTTCAGAACAACAACAAAAAAAGCAAACAAATTTTGAGATTTTGATTTGCTACATTATAAATGGCTTTAATTTCCAGTTTTCAGGCAAAAACATACAAAATATAATGAACAAGATGTCCAACGAACAAAAACAAACAAACAAAATAGAACTATTTCTAAAGAACTAAAAAACAGTTTGAGCAAAGTGTCTCACCAAACAGAGACCATAAGAGAGGAAGGGAAGAAAAGAAAGAAAAAAGAGGGAGGAAGAGAGAAAATTCTGAAGTTGAAAAAAAATACAAACACTGTATTGTGCACTGTATTTCAGAAGGGGAAAAAAAGAAATTTTAAAAATTTGCCCAACAGCCATCATGAGTCAATCTGGTCAAAAGGTCAGAGATAAAAACAAGATTAACAAAGTCATTTTTATTTATCTAGAAAATCTGAGATTAATATCACGTTCTTCCTAGGAAAAAGAATCCCTAGTTCAGGCTGGAGAGATGGCTCAAGGTCAAGAGCACTGCCTGCTTTTCCAGAGGTCCTGAGTTCAATTCCAGCAACACATGGTGGCTCACAACCATCTATACTGAGATCTGGGTGCCCTCTTCTGGTGTGCAGGTGTACATGCAGACAGTACACTGTCTATAAAATAAATAAATCTTTTTAAAAAATTATTAGTTTATTCACTTTGTACCCCAGCTGTAGCCCCCTCCCTCATCCTCTCTCACTCCTGCCCTTCCTCCCTCTTCTCCTCCCATGCCTCCCACCCCCAGTCACAGGGGAGGTCCTCCTCCCCTTCACTCTGACCCTAGTCTATCAGGTCTCATCAGGACTGGCTGCAATGTCTTCCTCTGTGGCCATGGCAAGGCTGCTCCCCCCTCAGAGGGAGGTGATCCAAGTGTCAACCACTAAGTTCATGTTAGAGACAGTCCCTGTTCCCATTACTGGGGAACCCTCTTGGACCCTGAGCTCCCATGGGCTACATCTATGCAGGGGTTCTAGGTTATCTCCATGCATGGTCCTTGGTTGGAATATCAGTCTCAGAAAAGACCCCTGGGCACAGAGTTCTTGGTTTTGTTGCTCTCCTTGTGGAGCTCCTGTCCTCTCCAGGCCTTTCTATCTCCCCTTCTTTCATATGATTCCCTGCACTCTGCCCAAAGTTTGGCTATGATTCTCAGCATCTGCTGTGATACCCTGAAGGGCAGAATTCCAAGATCACCTATCTGCAATACTTGCCCTCAGCTCCTTCGCATAACTAGGATTCTCTTGTCATCTTGCCCAGTTTTTAAAAACCTCATTCTTTTCTCTTTTTGCTTTGCTTTCTCCATACTGCTAGACAACAGAGACGATTTTTGGCAAAATTACAGAATTACTTTCAAATATCTCATTGTCGGGGGCTGGAGAGATGGCTCAAGAGTTTAAGAGCACTGGTTGTTCCTCCAAAGGTCCTGAGTTCAATTCCCAGCAACCACATGGTGGCTCACAACCATCTATAATGAAATTTGGTTCTCTCTTCTGGCCTGCATGTGTACATGCAGACAGAACACTGTATACATAATAAATAAACCTTAAAAAAAATCTCATTGTCTATATTGCTATTTAAGTACATTCAGTATCATGAATTTCCTAGGATTTGGTTTGGCAGCATGAGAAAAGTTAACATTATTAGCTGTCACTAAAATAATCTAAATTTCTTGGCATTAAAAAACCCCTGTCATTTATTTGTACTACACAAGACCACATGCAGAGTAGTAGACTATTATATGGTTGTAACTGATAAAAAGCCAGCTACATGAATTCAACTCCACTATAATGCTCAGCTAGAGTAAAATTTTTTTACTTTGTCTTATCATTAATCACCCAAATAGACCTCCAACCAAAATAAAATTAGTTTTTCATTAGAAATCAGAAATGAGGGCTGGAGTGATGGCTCAGAGGTTAAGAGCACTGGCTGCTCTTCCTGAGTTCAATTCCCAGCAACCACATGGCGCACACACAGATACAACACTCATACATAAAATAAACAAAATCTTTTAAAAATAGGTAAGAAATGTGGGCTTTTAATAATTTAGAAACTTAGTTTTTTTTTCCCCTGCCTGATCACATAGCCAAGCAAGTATTCTACCACTAAGCCACATCTCCAGTTTTTCATCAAGTCACTGTTATCTTATTTTCTATTTCTTTTCAGTTTTGTACATACCAACATCTCATACAGCCTAGGCTGATCTCTAACTTGCTTCTGATCCTTTTACCTTCACTTTCCCAAGTGCCGAGTTACAGGCTTGTGCCACCATGCTTGGCTACATTTCTTAAGTATCTTTAATCTTCATTAGATTTTTTAAAAACTCTGTTCTTATTTAGTGTTTCTTTTATAGTATTTATTCCGTGTCTCATATCTTGGTGAAAATGCTGAACAAGTAAAGTACTATACTATGGCTTCTGAGTGATATTGTGTGTGTGTGTGTGTGTGTGTGTGTGTGTGTGTGTGTGTAAGATAACGAATTTTAGCTTTCTAGTTTAACATTAGTTCAGTTTTGTTTTGATCCTAAAACAATTTTCAGCTGCACAGAGCTAAATTGCACTGTAAAACTGGATTCCACATGTACATTTTTGCTTAGAAATAAGCATTTTAATTGATAAGATTGAAAGAAAAATTCATGGAGTTCAGTAAAATAAGCAAACACTGATAAATATCTAAAAGAAAGTTTTGTTGCAGGATATTTGATCCCATTGTGAACCCCCCAAAAAATGTGAATTGTAAATCCCTATTTCTTTGGTGTGGTTGAGCCCTATCACACACCGTTAATCCAAGAACTTTCTGTTTGTTGTAAACAGGTGATTATGGTGTGGTTTGTCCAGCCCTAGCACACACTTTTAACCCAAGAGCTTTCTGTATACAGGAGTTAATAAATTAACCCTAGGTCAAGAGGCGGAGCAAGAAACCAGCTGACAGGAATTAAAGAGTAGGCGGGACTTTGAGTTGAGGGCAATTTAAGACAGCTCGGAGAAGAAAGGGCTTTTTGAGCTGGCTCTTTGGGGCTTTAGTTTAGGTCTTGGGCTTTTGGCTTCTTCCTCCTGGGCTGTCAGCCAAGCTGGTGAGCCTTTTGGGTTTTTTCCGTCCAAACCTGAGCTGAGAAGGAAGGTCAGATGGGTGCTTTCTCTGCCTCTCTGAGCTAGGAGGTTTTCACCCCAGCATCTGGCTCCCAAGTCTTTACTGGTAAAAACAGAACAGTTGGGATTTTCATTTTATTTAAAACAATAAAGTTTCATGTTTGATCTATCTTCTAACATGATTTTGTTCTATTAGTCATAAATTATGTTGTGACACATGACATATTTGTTATCATGGGTACTTCTGAAAATAACCATACAGGGCAGGCATGGTGATATCACTTGTAGCACTCAGGAGGGCAAGGCAGGAGGATCATAAGTTTAAAGTCGGCTTTGGGTACATAATGAAACCCTATTTCAAAAAAAACAGAAGATGATGGGCAAAAAGGGGGAAAAGAAAAAAGAAGAGGGATGGAGACAGAGAACAATCATGCAGACCAGGAAAGAGTCAGGAAGTGATGGGCAGAACCAGCCTGCTTGGCTGTGTAAGTAGGCTGAGGAGGCCTCAGGGGTCAAGAAAGTTTGCTCTGCAATTGTGAGGACCAGAGTTCAGATCTCAACACTCATATAACAAACTGGGCATCTCCACAAGCACCTACAACCCCTGTTCTGAGAAAGGTGAATGTGGATGGCTGGGTCTTGCTGACTATTGCCCAGCTGAGAAAGCCCAATCCCAGGATCAGGCAGAGACCCTGCCTCAAAAGAAATAGATGGATGGTGACAGAAAAGGGCACTTCTGGCCTCCACCCACATGCAGGTATGTGCACTGGAAAAAAAAAAAATCAAAGGAGTATCGTATAGGAAGTAGCACTTGCTCTCAATTCTGAAAAGTGGCTTTAGTGTGGACATGTAAAAATATGTGCAGAAAACTTCCATTATGAAGAAAAACATACTGTAAGAACTAATATCATGATGGTATACTCTGTATGGAAGAGTTAGGTGAAAATGCTAACATGCATTTGAAGGCCAAAGCATTACATACAATAGATGCAAGAGCTGAGGCGTAACATAATAATTAGAACCATGCTTTGCAAGATCTGACTGACTGACAACGGTATTTAAAATGAATCTAAGAAATCAAGTAAACAATAAGGAAACTACTCAATCAACACACTGATATGATCAGAAACCACTCAGATGACTGAACAGAGTATTAGACTACTGTTGCAGAATATTTGCTCACATTGTGAACCCTAAGTTCGCGTTGTTTACTGAAGAAACTATTTCTGGCTCAGCCCTAGCACACACCTTTAATCTAAGAGCTTTCAGCTTAAGTACTGTAAACATGTTAAATAAAGTTAACCCTAGGTCAAGAAGTGGAACCAGCAACCAGCTGACAAGGAGTGAAAGAAGAAAGAAAGAAGAAAGAAGAAGTTGCACATGTGTGACACGTGCTCGCGCGCACGCGAGCGCACACACACACACACACAAATAAACAAAACTAACCCTGAATATATGCACCTCAACAATAAAACTCATATGCTAGTGCCCCCTCTGCTGGACCACTGGAGATAAAGTATGATCTAAAATTTGGGATCTTTGTTTCTGATAAGCTGCCAAGACAACAAAACAAAAGAGCAAGAGCTTTGCAGTAGCTTTTTTCCTGCTGTATCTAATTCTCTTCAGAGGTGGGGATCCATAAAGTCTGTTTCTATGTATTCTCCAAAGCACTCCTAATCTTATAGCTGTTTAAACTGCTGGTTATGAAAAGAGGTTTTAGTCTACAGATATTTAAATAATCTACTTAACGAAGAAATTCAGTTCTTAGCACAAGGATAAGCAGAAATGAACCGGGCAAATGATTTTCTAGGCAAGTAAACTATGTTAGGAACAGTCTTACACCCTGCTCAGTAAGCATTAACACAGTTCCCGAGCTAACTGGCTGACAGGGAGGTTCCACCAGTGGAAGCCCAAGGTTAAGAGGATTCGAGGGTTATTTCTCTCTTTCTCTCTCTGTATTCCCCCACCTAAAAGTCAGTCTAGTCTCCACACTGGCTTCAGATTCTTCTCGAATCAAGATAATCTCAGTTCCCACCAGGTAATCTTGGCTTATTTCTTCCTATTGCTACTCTCTGATCACCTCACCATTTCCTATTTGGCTTCTCAAGTCTTTTACTACTTACATGAACCAAAGTCCCCTTAAGGAAGAGAGGAAGAAAGCTAGAGCAAAATGGTCCATGAACGTCTCTTCTTACTCAGGGTACCCACTGTTTAGCTGCCACTGCCCTCATTCCACGACAGAAAAGAACAGCAGCTCCAGTGAAGTTATGTTGCTTTGTTTACAAAGTATGCTAGATTATTTAATGTAAAGAGAAACGATACGTTACCTACACTCTGTAGACGTTACCTACACTCTGTGGGCTCCACAGTAAATATTTTAAAGAAAGATTTGTGTATTAAAATAAGCCACAGGAACACCAGACAATTTAATGGGAAATAGTCTTTCTTCAAAAAATGGTGTTGCAAGAACTACGTAGCCATATGCAAAAGAATGAAACTCAATCACTTCAGACTACAAAAATTAACAGAAAACTGGATAAAGACTTAAGCTTATGAGACAAAAACTGCAGAACGCTTAGAAGAAAACATAGATGCAAATCTCCACGCCCTTCAATTAGGCAATATTTTTCTGAGGAATGGCACCAAAGCACTGGCAACTGATAAATGCCATCCTCGAAATTGAAATGTTATCCTTCAAAGCACATCAAAAAAAAATGAAGACAACCCATGAATGAAAAGATAATTTTGCAAATCATATATCTAAGTAGACAGTTATAGTATAATAACATAAATAACTATTACAACTCAGTATTAAAAATTGGTAAATGATATGAACAGAGATTTCTCCAACATCTCTGGCCATCAGGGAGATGCAAATCAAAAGCACAAAGAGGTGCCACTAGACAGCTATGTTAAAAAAAGGAAGCTGGGTGTGGTGGTGCACACCTTTAATCTCAGCATTTGGGAGGCAGAGACTGGTGGATCTCTGTGAGTTTCAAGCCAGCCACATCTACACAGCAAGATCCAGGACAGCCAAGGCTACATACTGAGATCTGTCTCAAAAAAAAAAAAGGGGGGATACGTATGTGTGGGATGGGGTGAGGTGTTGGAACCTTTATATAACACTGATGGGAAAGCAAAGTGATGCTGCTACTCTGATAATTCTGAAAATCTTAATATATAATTATCATATGAACCTGCTGGCAATCACATTTCTAAGAATATATCCAACATAGGTAAAACACATGCCATACAAAAATCTACATACATGCATGTGTTCATAACAGTACTAATGTAACAGGAACTCCTATGTATACCAAGTGATGACGAAATAAAATGTAGCACAATGAATTATCATTCAGTCATGAGAGTGGGGCCAGGAAGGGATGGCTCAGTTGGTAAGAGCCCTTGGTGTACATGAGAGCCTGCGTTTCCATCCCCAGGACCCACATAAAGTCAAGAATGCTATTAGCCCAGTGTTGGGGAAGGTAGACAAGTGCATCTTGGGAGGTCAGTGGCTGGCTAGGGTAACCCAAATGGAAATCTTCCAGTTCAGTGAGAGACTGGTCTCAAGGCAACAAGGTGGAAACATCTGGGATCCTTGTTTGGCTTCTATGTATGGATGCACAAGTGCCTAAGTCTCAACATTCATTTACATGCACTATACACACACACATTCAAATTAAAGCTAATTAAATAAATAAATAGATAAATAAATAAATAAAGTAGGGCCTGGGGAGACAGCTCAGTGGTTAAGCGCACTGGTGTTCTTCAGAGGACCTGAGTTCAATTCCCACCATCCATATGGTGGCTACAACCATTTGTAGCTCCAGTTCCAGGGGAGCTAATACTTACTGATTCTCATGGGCATATGGTACATAGATATTCATACACATAAATCTTTAAAAAAATAAAATAAATACAAAGTAGCCATGTGTGAGGCTCCAAGTTCCACCTGCAGCATCGCCAAGAATAAAAAATGTTAAAAATTAAAGAAAGGAATGAAAAGGGGTGTGAAATACTGACACATTATAACTTTAAGAATATTTATGTTAACTTACAAGAAATCAGAGAAAACTCTGTGTCCTCGACCCCTACTGAACAAGTCCATTTCTGTAAACTGTCAGAATAGAAGACCCCACATAAACAGAAGTAAAAGGTGACCAAGGTTTGGAGAGCAACTACAACGGGTACATTTTTTCTTGCTGGGTATAAAACTATTAAAAATGACATAGAGATGATTGTACAATGCAAACGGGTGCAGCAGGCTGGGGATCCCGAACCTGATGACCAGGACCGACATGTGGGAGGTGACAACCCTCTCCTACAAGCTGCTCTCTGACCACCACACAAGCACGATGGCATACACAGACATACAGACACACACATATACACAAATACGTAAACGAAATAGACGTCATTTTAAAATTAAAACAGACGTACATGGCATGTCAGCCATACTGCATTCTTTTCTTAACAGGGGAAACTGGTCAGCGAGGCGCTCGCCACACACTGTGACAACCGAGCCCGGTCCCTGGAACTAACAATGTGGAATGTGGTGGTCCTCACCTGCAATCCCAGTGCTCTGTAAGTACATGAGAAACAAGGGCAGGAGAGTGCGCCAGGCCAGGCCACTGCACACACTGGACAGGCCACCTCTCAAAAGCCGCCCTCCCGCGTGCGCCTGGCAGAGGAACTCACACACATTTTTCTTTTTTCCTTAAATATGATCAAATTAAAATTTATTCTTGTGAGACAGCCAGTGGAAAATGTCAAAGGAAATAGTCAATGAAAGGTGACAAGAAAAACTACATTTAAAAGTACAACTCCCCGACATGAATATTAAGTTTTGTGTTATCAAAAGGAATGAGACTCAATGAGCTATTGAACATCACAGGAAAAACCGGTCGGTAGGAAATGTGAGGAAATGATGTTTTAGTACTTGTTACTGAGACAAAAAGCAGACTCATTAAAACTATATCACCATTGCTTTCTTCATATTTAAATACATTTCACATGGCTCAAAAATGTACACATTAAGACCAGAAACTCTAGCTGTTTAACCTAATTTTAAATACAACTATCTCTTGTAATCTGAAGGTAAGAATTAAGATTTATATAATTTTTTCATTATTATTATTATTTACAATTTATTCACTTTGTATCCCAGCTGTAGCCCCCTCCCTCATCTCCTCCCAGTCCCTCTCTCTTCCTCCCTATATCTCTCCCTACTCCACTGATAAGGGAGGTCCTCCTCCCTTACTACCTGACCCCTAGCCTAGCTGGTCTCATCAGGACTGTCTGGATCCTCTTTCTCTGTGGCCCAGTTAGGCCACCTTGCCCAGGGGAGTTGATCAAAGAGCAGGCAACCAAGTTCATGCCAGTGACTGCCCCTGCTCCCCTTACTAGGGAACCCCGATGGAGACTGGGCTGCCCATGGGCCACATCTGAGCAGGGGGTCTAGGTCCTCTCCATGCATACACACATTTTTCTTAAAGGAGAGGTGGGCAAGGGGGATGGCTCAGAGGGCTCGGTGTCTGTTACCATGTTTGACTACCTGAGTTTGATCCCTGGAATTGACAGAGCAGGAGAAGCAACTGCCCTACAAGTAGTCCCACGACTGGCATGCAGTGCCCTGGCAACAGGGTGCCTACTCACATACACACAAAATGAATAATTACAAAACTTTACACACTCCATAAAAAAATAAAAAATTACACCTACTTTTCCAGAGCCCTAAAAACCCACACAGTGTATGTCAATTCTCCCCTGCATCCCATGTTAACCCCAGGTCCCTAAAACAGACATCCTTAGGTGGGGCTGGCGAAATAGCTCAGCAGGTGAAGGCGCCTACTGCCACATTCGCAAACCTGCACTCAATTCTAGGAACCTGCATAATGGAGGAAAAACTGACTCCCCCATGTTGCCTTCTGACTTTCATGTGTGTGTTATGGCACACATGTACATATAAAGAAAATAAATAAATATAAAATAAATCCTTAACGCCATCTGTTCCTTTCCCGTACATCACTGGGCTGCCTGGTCCTGCCCACTAACCTGGAAACCAAAGCTTAAATCTTCATCTCCTATCTGAACTACCACATAAGACTTCTAACAAGACCCTTGACTCTAATCTTGTCTTCTCCCCATGCTCATTTCTCTGAGACAAGATCTTGTTATACCTACAGCCCAGGCTGGCCTTAAAATTAACCCTTGAGTCTCCAACCTCAGACTTTCTCCACTTTTGTGCTTCACAATTTGAGAGTTACCTTCTCAAGATGAACACAAGATAAAAATGGGATGGCATCACTACGTGAACTAAACATAGCACTCAAAAGCTACTTGGAAATGTAAAGCTGACATTTCACAGCAACAGTGCAAGATAGTCCGCAATCTGGCCCCAACCTGTTAAAAACCTCACTGCAACAATCCTTCCTCTATACACTGTCTTTTCTAAACACATTATTCCACAAAAAACAATGCCTTATAGTTTATGTTCTTTGGTTTCTCTTTTTACTCAAATCTAAAGCAGCTTTGAAAGCTGTTTAAATGCCTATTCCTGCCTGGTTTTCTTTCAGCAAAATGAATAATTTTGTCCTCTATATTTCACTAACATTTTAAATTTCTATTATTAAAATAAAGCAAAAAATAATAGAAAAAAAATGTAGGTTTGAGACTCTGATGTATTCAAATCTTATTATCACACTTATTTATGTGTTTGTGTGTGTGTGGCTATACGGGTACCAGAACACGCAAATGGAGGTCAGAGGACAAATTGAGAGCCAGTTCTCCCTCCACCATGAGGGTCTGTAAATTGCACTCAGTTTGCCAGGCTGGCAGCAGGTGCCTTATGGACTGAACCATCTTGCTGTCTCTGGTGTTCAAATCATAATCTTGCCATTTACTTATTAGCTACATAGACTAATAATGGAATATTTCTTTAATCTATTTGAATTTCAACTTCATCTGTAAATTTAAAACAATACATTTATCAAAGTATAGCAGGCACACAGGAAACCTCAGTAATTAAATTTTCTTTCCAAATTTCAGTCTGCTTTAGTGTTTGCATGTGTCTCTATCAATGAACTCTAAACTGGTTGAAAGCAACACTCTGCAGATGGCCTTCTGTTTACAACAGGATTAGATCCTGAAAAGCCTAGGTATCCTAGAAAACAAACAAACAAACACCATTTATTATTGCTGGGTGTTGAAATGTACACCTTTAATCCTAGCACGCAGGAGGCGGAGGCAGGCAGAGCTTTGTGAGTCCAAAACCAGCTTGGTCTACACATTTAGTTCCAGGCCAGCTAAGGCCATAAACGAGAGCCTATCTCAAAACAAAAACAAAATACCACCAACAAAATATATTTAATAATACATCGTAGCCTTCCAAACATAACAGCTTAGCACCACACGGTATTGTAGACAGGTTATTCACCCTCATGATCCCGTGGCTGTTACCTTTGGCCCAGTAACCTTACCCAGTGTGCAGGAGAGTGCCATAGTTCAGGAAGACAAAAACTCCAACTGTACCTTTGGTAAATGCACGCTGCTTTTGCATTATAAACGTAAAAGCTCATAACCTGAATCAAGGTAGGTCAGGGAGCGTCTGTTCATGATGTTGCCCGCCAAGCTGATAAAGTCACCACACGAGATCAAGCACGCTGGCGACAGCTGCAGAGCTCATGGGCTCTGGCAGGCATGGCAGCACAAGCCTGATTCCTAGGGCTTCGAGGGCAGTCAGGGCAAGAGGATGGTGAGTTTTAAGCCAGTATGGGCTATACAATGAGTTGTAGGCCAGCCTGTTACATATGGAGGTCTTGTTTCAAAAAAAACAACAAATTGTGCTAATAAAAATCTGCAATTCTATATAGAAATTTAACCTTAAATTTTAAAAAACCATGAGGTAAATACAATCAATTTTTTCAAAATAAAAAAGCAAACAAACAAACAAAACCCAAAGTATCTACCTGTGCTAATATATAATTAGAAAAGTCTAAAATGAAAGTTGTTGTTTTGTTTTGTTTTGTTTTTTGCCAGAGCAAAAGAGGTGACAGATCAATCTGATTCAATAGACTTTGAGAAACATGAATAAACAACTTTAATGTTAAGATAAACTCACAAGCAGGGTTGTTTCTGGAAAAAAAATTAAAAACACCTGGTTTTCATCCAGGTGTGTGATGCACACCTTTAATCCCAGCAGTGGGGAGGTAGAGGCAGCCCAGCCAGGTCTATTGAGTGAGTTCCAGAACAGCCAGGGCTACACAGAGAAGCCCTGTCTCAAAAAACAGAAACCAAACCAAGCCAAACACCTGGGTTCAGGGACAAACACTACTCCTGCTGCTACAACAGAAAATGTTTATATTAGATACTACAGTTTTCTCAAAACTAACTGTATTCAATAGCACAACAAAGTGCTTACATTTAACAGACACTGAAGGAATAACTACAAAAACCATTTCGCAAAGAAACTGTCATCCTCTATCAGTTAACACATTAGGAATTACTTTAAGAAAACTTGTAGGAAACTGGTAGCATCCTAGCTCATTCCTAGAAACATTGCCAACAAGTCTGAGGGATCGACATTTGTGTCCAGAAGGAGTATAAAAAGCTATCTAAAAGTAAGTTTATAGGGAGTCACTTTAAGTCATAGAGAAAACTGCAGAGAAACTCTCTCTTAAACACTCCTTTTGAAGGGTCTGCACATGATACTCCACAGCCACTGTACTGACAAACGACAAAGGTGAAGACACAAATTCACAAGCAGTTTTTAAAACTGTTCTATTAATGCAAGAGTTAAAAACATAGGTTCCCTTACCTCATCGTCATCATCAGAATCATTCCCGAACACTGACGGTTTTTGCAAAACTCGGTGCAAGGGCTGTGTTTTCTTCGGCAATAAAAGCCCATACCTGCGTATTTTTTTGAAATAGAAATCAGACCATTATCTTTAAATGTTAAAACATTAACACACTTCTTCCTGTTGAATTTCCCAAATTAAAACATGTCATACAACCTATATACACCTAATGGACTTGCTGCTTTGTAATGATCTCAAAATTCTAATTTGTTATGATTTTATAATTATTATTGTCTACCTGGGCCAAACTCAAACATTATTTTTACTAAGGAAAAGAAGTAAATGAATACCGCCACGTGTTAGTCAAGTGACAGTCATCTTCAACAGGCACTCGATAGTGCCACCCTCTTGCAAACAGGCTAAAAATCAAAGCGCTCTAAACTGTCCTCTGATTTTTCCCCCCACTGCTGTGTACTCAGTTCTGGATAACGAAACCCAAGAAAACTTTTTGTAAACCCCAAGCAGAGATCTGGGCAAGTTCCCATTCGCTTATTTGGCTCAACTGCTTTTTTTTTTTTTTTTTTTTTGTCTGCGAACAAGTCGCCACCGTTGAGTGACCTCACGTGCTTTTGTCTTAGCGCCTGGGAACCATCATCACATTCAACTCATTTCGTTTCTCGCGATTTTGGCTGTTAAAATGCTGGAGCCGCGGGACGTAGCGTCAGAAGTTTGCACGCCCAAGATAAAACGTCCAGGCACGTACACAGTACTGGTGATTTGACAGCAGCGGACACCCGGGTCTCCTACGTGCCTACCCTCTCTCTGCTGCGGCTTCTCAGCACCACTCCTAACACCAGAAGGGAGGGCGAGCAGGCCTGCGGCTTCTCCCAGGGAGAACAAGGCCCTCTAAGAAACCGGGGTTTCTCTTCTCAGTGCCCCTGAGCGTTGCCAACCGGGAGAGACTCAAGCGCGGGGTAGGAAGCTAGACTGAGGGGCCTCAGACCGAGCTTTTGGAAAACAGAAAAGTCCCCCTCAGCCTAACTTCCTCTATGTCCTCACAAGTTTCTCAAACTTCGGGCTTGCGTCCTGAAAAGATGGACGGGGCGGGGACGGGGGATCTACGCTGCTCGGGAGTCCTCGCCTTCGCCCGCCTCTACCCCTGGCGGCCGAGGCCCTGCACTTCCGGCCACCTCGGACGCCCGGGTCTCCCTGCTCCTCACTCCCCACCTGACCCTAACTCCCGCATCACTCACTGCCGGCCCGGGATCGCCATCTTGTTCCCGTCTCGACCGACGCGGACGTGACGCCGACGTCGACGCGAGCACGCACACTTCCGGCGGCCGGAGCGCGCTCAGCCGCGGGGTTGTTGGCGCGGGGCTGGGCATCTCCGCATCCCGCCGGTGGTCTCGGAGTCGGCGCAGGGAGAGGGCGACAAGAGGCTGGCCCAGCGGCCCGGGGAGCGCGATCCGGCGCGAGCCGCGTGTCTGGAGACGGTGCGAACCGCAGGGCCAACCGCGCACCCGCTGAAGCCGGACAGGGTCGGGCTGGGCGCCAGCAATCAGAATTTAGCGAGTTTCAAAAGGGCTAGCCACAGGTACGCCGTCTGTTTTTCTTTTGGGCTGCTCAGAGTAGCCGCCTCTGGCTTATTCGAAAACGAAAGGCAGTAAATAGTACGTCAGTGAGAACTGATTATTTTGTTCAAACAGGGTCTTGCTAGATCACCCTGACTATCCGACAACAAAACTTTCTCCTGAAGGCCCCTGCCGAGAACTGAAACAGTATGTTAGTGGTGCCCAGGCATAGGAACAGGGTCATATCTGATACCGCTTTGACCTTTGTTTGAGACCGCCTTCCTATGTGCACAGACGAAATATGGCCAGAGGATTTTTTTTTAATGCGGTGCCACGCCTGCAATGAATTACTGTCATTCAGGAGGCTGAGGCAGGAGGGTATTCTGGACTACAAGGCAAGGTGGAAACCCAGAAGCAGAAAGACCGACATGGCATATAGTCACTTATAACTGGGTATTAGCCATATAATACAGTATAAACACACTAAATTCTATAGTCCTAAAGCTAAACAGCAAGGAGGACCCGAGGGAAGAGGCTTACTCCTCTTTCAGAATGGCAAACAGGATAGACATCAGAAATAGGACAAGACAGAGAACAGGACAGGGGCCTACCACAGGGGGCCTCTGAAAGATTCTACCCATTAGGGTATCAAAGCAGATGCTGAGACTCATAGCCAAACTTTGGGCAGAGTACAGCGAATCTTATGGAAAAGGGGGGAGATAGAAAGACCTGGAGGGGACAAGGAGGTCTCCACAAGGAGACAAAGCCCAAAAAATCTGGGCTTAGGGGCTCCTGCAGAGACTGATGAACCAAGGACCATGCATGGAGAGGACCTAGACCTCAGATGTAGCCCATGGGCAGCTCAGTCTTAATGTGGGTTCTCTAGTAAGGGGAGGCAGGGGCTGTCTCTGACATGAACTCAGTAGCCAGCTCTTTGATCACCAACACCTGGCGGGTTGGTCTTACTAGGCCACAGAGAAAGAGGATCCAGACAGTCCTAATGAGACCTGATAGGCTATGGTCAAATAGTAGGGGAGGAAGACCTCCACTATCAGTGGACTCGGGGAAGGACATAGCAGGAGTTGAGAGAGGGTGGGTGGGATGGGGAAGAGATGAGGGAGGGGGCTACAGCTGGGATACAAAGTGAATAAATAATAATAAATATTATTTAAAAAGAGACCAATTGCAAAAAGTCTATTAAGTTAGTGTTTCTCTGTTCTGTTTTTTCCCCCCTTATATATTTGGAAATCATATGAACATGTGGAGTGGTGAGAACTCTGGTATCAAAAGGAAGTGCCCCTGAGGCCTGGGTTATGTTTCAAAGAAAGGAGTTTACCTGTGGCAGGATATTTGATCCTATTGTGAAACCAAAAACTCTGAACTGTAAAAAAAGTTGCTTGTTTGGTGTGGTTGAGCCCTATCACACACCTTTAATCCAAGAACTTTCTGTTTATTGCAAACAGGTGATTGTGGTGTGGTTCACAAAGCCCTAGTATACACCTTTAATCTAAGAGCTTTCTGTACACAGGAGTTACTAAAATTAACCCTAGGTCCAGAGGTGGAACACGAAACCAGCTGACAGGGATTAAAGAGTGGGAGGGACTTTGAGTTGACAGGTATATAAAACAGCTTAGAGAAATAGGAAGGGCTTTTTGAGCTGGGTCGTTGGGTCTTGGGTTTTTTTGTTTTGTTTTTGTTTTTTTGCCTTTTCCTCCTGGGCTGTTAGCTGAGCTAGTGAGCCTTTTGGGTTTTGTCCATCTAGATCTGAGCTGAGAACGAAGGTCAGCTGGGTGCTTTCCCTTGTCTCTGAGCTAGCCCTGGGTTTGAAATCCCATACTGCAGAGGGGAAAAAAAGTGAGCCTTTATTCATTCCTGTTTTGGTATAACTGGTTCTGTTTGATTAATATTAACATAGTATGCCTTTTAAAAAATCTTTTTACTTTTAACCCGTTTTAGCATATTTGTGATATGTTTATATTCACATTGGCTTTCTTGCTGAGAGTATATACTGAGTCTTTTTAATGCTTGCTATTTGATAATGTCATTGGAATGTTTAAATACTTCTGCTGAAGTGGCTGTGTATTAGGGTTCTCTAGTAGCACAGAACTTATGGAACAACTCAACTTCCTGTCAGTCTGTAATGACGTACGGTTGCTTGTAGTTCAGCTAACCCAACAATTGCCGGCTGTGAACGAAAGTCCAACAATCTAGGAGTTGCTCAGTCCCATGAGGCTGGGTGTCTCAGCAGGTCTATGTATAAGCTGGAATCCCAAAGAAGTAGGCTCCAGTGGATGTGTGTAAGCAGGAGAAGAACGAACAACCCCTTCCTATCGTCCTTATGGAGGTCTCCAGCAGAAGGTATGGCCCAGACTAATGGTATGCTTCAAGCTTGAAGTGTGTGTCAATCCAGCTCAAAATTGTGCCCTACCACTGTAGTGAAATGAATAACAAAGCCTTTCTGCCTGGCTTTGATTGAAATGTTTCAGCAAAGCCTTTGCTATGTTTGGGTCAATCAGTAGAGGCTGAGAAACTGTTTTGAGAATTTTGAGAAATTTGAGAATTGTCTAGAGAATTTGCACTTGGTACTATGTGAGAGCAGAGGACCACGGGTTCAACTCCTGCCACTCACATGGTGCCTCTGCAACTCTGGAACCCCAGTTCGTTCCAGGGTATCTAGAACTTTCTTCTGGCCTCTTAACATGGCCAGGCACAGAGGTGGTGCACATACACACATGCACATACAATCTTGAAAAAAAGAATTAGCCAGGCGCAGTGGCGCAGATTACAGAGTACTGTAATCCCAGCACTCTGGGAGGCAGAGGCAGGTGGATCGCTGTGAGTTCAAGGCCAGCCTGGTCTACAACGTGAGTCCAGGCCAGCCAAGGCTACACAGAGAAACCCTGTCTCAAAAAAAAAAATTTTTTTTTCTTTTTTGCACTTACCCACATATTTACCAGTTCTGATGTCTCTATATCTTTGTTTGGATGTTGATTACTATCTAACATGACATCTCTTACATTTTTTTTAAATAGAAGACAGGATCTCACCATGTAATCTCTGCTCTCAGAGATCTGCTTGCATGTGCCTCCAGAGTTCCACCACACCCAGCTAAATTCTTTTTTGGAAAGCAGCTATGCTGAGGATAAAATGTTTGTCTTACAAACACAAAGCGCTGAATCTAATCCCTAGAACCCATGTTTGTTTGTTTGTTTGCTTACTTGCTTTTAAATGCACATAAAGTATAATGTTAGCCTTGGAGGAGATGGAGACACCTGACCAACCAGCTTTATCCTGTCTTGCTTGGTGAGTTCTAGATGAGAGAGAGGGGAGGGCGGATAGTGCTGATGAATGGCCTTGTAGGTTCCCCTCTGGCCTCCACGGCACAAATATGCAACCCTCTCCTACACATAAGCACACATGTAATTCACCAGTGAAAATTCAAGTTTACCATTGAAAATACGACTCAATAGTTGATATTCAGAATGTTACCATGTAAATTTTAGTATACTTTCTATACTCTAAAAACCCTGTTAGTGTCTCTCCCCCAACCCCAAGTCCTCTGACCCCAGGCAGCCATCAGTCTACTTTCTGTCTTTAAGGATTTGAAATAAGATCAGTTTTTGCTTTTTATATTCTGAAAGTCAATTATTAGATATATTAAATATTTTAAGAATGTCATATGTTCTTAATTAGTTGACCCCATTTTCATTATGAAATTACCATCTTTACCATAACTGTCCTTGCTCTGAAATCTTTGTGTGATCTAACTATTTTAGTTTTTTTTTTTTTTTACACTAACTCCAGAAAAATTAAAATGATGTACAAGGGTGAAAGATAATTGTACATTCCACATAACAGATAATAGTCATGGTAACACATATGAATTCCCATCCATTATAACTTAAATGAAGACATCATATTGATAGAGGAATGGTAAGTATTTATATGTGCGTGTTCACACACACTTAAAGCTTTGGGAAGAAGTTACATTTTTGTATTTCAAATTAGGAAGTTAATAAATATTGGCAAAATTGGGAGCATAGAGAATGTACCCACACAGCCATGTTATTTAGCACTGTAGAGGTAAATAGCAAGATTACGGCTGACATGCAGAGATTGGCAAACAGCCCTGGCGTTAGTTAAGGACTTGCTGCATGTGGTCTCAGGAAGATATTGCATTCTGACGTCATGGTATGAAGGTAGCCAGCAACAACACGGCCAAGGCCCCAACCAGACTTCTTATTTTGAGTAAAAGTCTCCTTTCTGTAGCCAGGGCTATCCTAGAATTTAGTTTTCCTGCCTGAGCCCCCTAATTCTGGGATTACAGATGTATGGCACCATTCTGGGCTTCCAAAGTATAGTTTACCAGAACAGACCCCTGGCTAGGACAAATAGTATGTGTTACTTTGCTTAAAATAAAGAAGGGTCAAGAGCAAAAACTAAAGCATCCTGCCAGGCTGACTACCTCTTGCTGTAAAGATGGAATGGGATCCTAGCTGGAAAAGCTTCTAACTTGATGTATCAGGTAATCTCCCGTTACCTTTGAAGCACTGTAATGAGCCAGTCCTTGGTTTTCATCAACTAGAATTTTGGCTTCCCAGACACATTGTTGAAGATGGTTCTTTGCTCAGTTGGCGGTCTGCAGTAACAATGGCAATTGCTACAAGGACTCAAGGACACAGAGAAACCATGGAGACTTTAAAACCCAAGTCTGGGATCTTTACCTCGAAATGCAATAAGGATAGAAATAAGCTAAGCTGGGAAATACTCCATACTCCTGAATGCATAATGAGTCCCACTCTCTTGGGCTTCTGGGAATGAGATGAGAAAATAGTCCCTTGGAATTGAGGACAAGACAGCTGTGGGAACAGTATCACCCAAACCAATGGATTATCTGTTCAATCTTACAACGTGAATGTCACCCTGTCACTGTCACTACTTGCCGACTCTAACCTTTCACCTCGCTACAACTTCTGCTCACTTGTAGTGTTCTGAGAGCAATGCAAGTCAACTCTTTGAATGTCCACATCACTTTTTGTCTTTCTAAACACTTAATATATTTTAAGGAAATATATGGAAATAAATGGACATTCCATTTGTTATGTCTCAATTTTATTTGTCTATGCTTTGGGTATTTTTTTTTTTTTTTTAATGTGGGGAGAGGAAAGAGGGATCTCTCTATGTAGCCCAGGCTGGCCTTGAACTCACAAGTCCTGCTCAAGCCTCCTCAGTGCTAGGATTACAGGGCTGCAGGCCACACCCAGCTGAGTACTCTTTATGTAATTCTATCACGAATCAGCTTCATTTTAGTGGGTGCTGACCCCCGATTGAAACAGCTATGGCTTGAGAGTCATGTGATGGTATCACAGGAATCAAAATACCATCACCCAAAGAGGCCTCCGCAGCTGAAGTCTCTAAGGACAGTCTAGGCATAGGCAATAGATAGGGAGTAAAATTTAATAACTCGAGTATGAGGTAGTTATTGAACTGATTCAGGAAAAAGAAACAGGTCTTATATGATGGCTGTTTCAGTTGTCAATGGACTGTACCTGGACTAGACTTCAATGCAGAAATGGAGGCACGCCTGTGATCTGGAGCTGAGGCAGGAGACAGCATGCCTCTAATCCAGATCTTGAGGTGGGAAGGCACCCCGTTAGTCTAGGCCACAGCTTCTGCTGGAGACCTATGCAAGGATAATGGAAGGGGGAAGGTCCTGCTCGTTGCCTGCTTGCACTTCCCTTGCTAGCACAACCACTCCATTGGCATTGGAGCCTGCTTCTTCGGGATTCCAGTATACACAGAAGACCGGCTGAGACATCCAGCCTTGTGGGACTGAGCAACTACTAGATTCTTGGACTTTCCATTTACGGCTGGCCATTGTTGGATTAGTTAGACTATAGCCTGTAACTCATGCCAATAAATCCCATACATATATATAATTCTGTGTGTGTGTGTGTGTGTGTGTGTGTGTGTGTGTGTGTGTGTGTGTAGAGATTCACACTGTAAGTTCTGTGACTCTAGGGAACCCTAATACACCTTACTATATTCAATTAATTCTCTTGTCAGCTGAAAGAATGTCTATATTTAGGGTCTCGCATATCCCAATGTTGCTAAAATCCTTTCTGTGGGGGAGATGCGAATACCCACCCCTTTCTCCTAAGGATCCCAATTATGAACAGGTGCCATTCCAGCAAAGGTCACTCAAGGAAAGCAATGAGTTAATTCAGCCTCCTTACATAGCACTGGTGAGGGTTATGGGCAGGAGCCCAGGCAACCTTAAAAGCAGCCACACTGGAAGGTGGATCCAGCACGGATTCTCTCATGGCTGCATAGTTGAGTCTCCTCCCCTCCCCCATCCCCGCCCACATTATACACTCCAGCCCCTCCCAGAGGCCAGAATTAGGGCAGAATTGCAAACAACTGGTTGGGAGGGATGGCCAGAGACTCCAGTGCGAGTCCCATTCTTCCCTGTCTCCTACGAGCTCAATAAGCTCAGCCATGAGGACATTCTGCAAGCAGATGTGGCTGCTCTGATAAAGATGGTGGCCTCAAGGCTGCTGTGGAGGATCTTGACCTTTGAACTTCCTGCTTTCAGTTCCGGAGTGCAAGGATTAGAGTTGCGTGCCACCACACCTGATTTTGTGTGGTGCTGGAGATCAGTCCCAGGGCTTTGTGCTTGCTCATCAAGTGCACTACCGACCGAGCCGTCAGGCTCTCATCTTTCCCAGAGCGGTCTCGAACTCCCAGTGCCTCCCGCCCTTGCCTCTGGGTACCGGTGTCAGGTGCATGCCACCATACGTCTTCATAAGGTCACTAGGGGAGAGATCTTCTGAGTCAGGGTTAGGGAAGTTTAGAGAAATTCAGGACAGCTGGTGCACTTACATTTAGACTGTCACAACAGGACGTAAGAGGCCAGTCACAAAAGAGATTTTGTGTGGTCCCTCTTACATTTGCCAGATACGCAAATCCATAATGAAAGTAGATTTGGAAGCTATATGTGTAGCACGTGCCTTTAATCCCAGCACTCAGGAGGTAGAGTACGGAAGGTCTTTTTTAGTGCAAGGCTACCCTGGTCCACTTAGGGCAGCCAGGGCTACACAGTGAGGAAAGTAGACTGGTAGCTACTAGCAAGAGCGTGTGTGTGTGTGTGTGTGTGTGTGTGTGTGTGTGTGTTTGTGTGTGTGAGGTGTAGTGGCACAACTTTTAATCCAGCATGTGGGAGGTAGGGGCAGACAGATCTATGTGAGTTCAAAGCCACATGGTGTATTCCAGGACAATCAGAGCTACTAGTGAGACCCTGTCTTGAGGAACCAAAAATAAAAACAGATAAAAAGAGTCGGGGAAAGTGGGACTGAACAGATGATGAATATGGGGATTCTTACTGTGGCAAGATGCCCTAAAATCGCTACAGCGGCAGTGCAATTCTAGGGACCTGCTGAAAACTGCTGAACGGTATACTTCAGTTGAAGTGGGTGCTATCTGAGGCATATTTCAATAAAGTTGTTGAAGAGCAATAAGCCCCTCACCCCCTATCCCCCTTTTTTTCGAGACAAGGTTTCTTTGTGTAGCCCTTGTTGGGATCCGTAAGCAGGCATCTCTACGGCTAGCCCTGAGGGACCTGACAAACGGGACCTCAGGCGTATGTGAGGCCGCCTGCAGACCACCTGAAACCACCTGAGCCAGCTCTGGGTCACATTATAAGAGAACTCGCCCCCCCCGCCCCCTCCTTGCCCTATCCAGAGACGGTCTTCCCTTAAGAAAACTCCCACATGGAACCAGTCCCGTGGCATGATTTGTGAACCCGCTGTGTAACTCTGCTGCACAACCCTAACACTGGTGCACTTGGCCAGCAATAGGCACTTTCAGTGGCGTGGAGGTTGCTTTCAGCACTGGCACCCCACCCGAGAAGCTGGAAACCTATTTCATTCCAAATCTGCCCACAGTCAGATGATTTTTTGCTGCCTGCAGCACCAGCTGGATTGGTGAGTACCCCTCATTGGTCAGCATAACTGTCTCTCTTGGTAAGGGAAAATTGACCATTGGACATTGAGCGTTGGCAACTTCCTATTACCCTTTGAGTCAGAGGAACCCCCAAACATGATCTTCATTGGCTACGGTTGACCCTTTTTGCTGACCTCCATTTAGCGATTCCTCCTTCCCTTGGGTGAGATTTTTTTCCCCTTCTACGTGCACAGTTTCTCCCCCCTCACACTCACCTATGAACATATTAGAGCTAGGTAAGCTGTGTCTCCTGTGGGCAGCTGTGCCCTTGGTCTCTGGCCAATGCTGACAAGTTGTTGGATCAGGTAGGGTCATACTATTCTACCTAGCCACACTTTGCCTTTGGGACGCCTCTGGCAGGTCACTGACTCCTACCCTCCAGATGGGAACTGCCCATTCATTCCTCCAGTGACCCCACTGGGATGTCTTCTGGAGAATTTTAACACCCTGTGCATGGAGCCTGAGTTAAGGGCCTCTTAGCTCATACGCCTCTGCGATAAAACTTGGCCTACATATTACTTAGATAATGGTTCAAATTGGCCGATTAACAGCACATTAAATCCCAATATTTTACGGGATCTTTTTAATTACTGTCATCGATCTGGTAAATGGAAGGAAGTATCTTATGTTCAAGCTTTCTCTCTTCTCTACTCTAAACCTTCTCTCTGTTCTTCCTGTTCTCTTTCCCAACTTCTAGCTATAAAGTCTCAACCTTAAGAGTTCTCTACCTTTGACCCTGCAGATGAACCTCTACCTCACCGTCCTCAACCTCCGGCTTCCTCCTCTTCCTCTTTTGCTTCTCCAGCATCTTCACCCCATCTCTCCAGCCTCGTCCCCTACTTTGGCACCTACTTTCACCCTACCAACAGCTATTAGGCCCCCTGCTACCCACTCTCACTCTATAGCAAAGCCCCCTTCTTCTACTCAGCATAAACCGGCCTCAATTGCAGGAGGTGGCCAGTGTGGATGGCTTAGTTAGGGTGCACGTTCCCTTCTCATTAGCTGAACTTTCTCAAATAGAAAAGAGACTGGGATCCTATGCCTCTAATCCTTCTACTTTCCTTAAAGAATTTCAATATCTCACTCAATCTTATAGTCTTACCTTCCATGAGATGTGTGTGTGTGTGTGTGTGTGTGTGTGTGTGTGTGTGTATGATTCTTTCCAATAACCTATTACCTGAGGATTGCAGGTGAGTCTGGAACAGACTAGAACGAGGTTCAACAAACAAATGCAGCACACCTGGTTGGGGCTGAGGCGGTGCCTGAGCAGGATCCACAATGGGATTATAATACCCCGGAAGGCATTCTAGCAAGAGATGAGTTCACAACCTGCCTCCTGGCTGGTCGCAAGGCTGCTCTTAAGCCAGCTAATTATGAGAAGCTCCAGGAGGTCATTCAGGACAAGAATGAAAACCTGTCTCAATTCCTAGAGAGCCTTACAAAGGCCTTGTTACAACATACTAACCTAGACCCTGAAAATACAGAGGGCAGGCAACTCCTGATGACCTACTTTTCCTCCCAGAGTTACTCCGACATCAGGGCTAAGCTTAAATGCTTGGAGAGAGGACCTCTGACTCCACAGGCAGAAGTCTTAGTGCTGGCCTTTAAGGTGTACCATGGGAGGGATGAGAAAGCCTGCAAGCAAAAATACCAAATGCTGGCCAAGGCCATCTGACCAGCCTCAGCCACTACCCAGGCTCCCTTGCCTCCTAATGCACGAGGACCACAGGGTCCCTGTTTCAAATGTGGTCAAGAAGGTCACTGGGCCTGGTTTTGTCCTAACCCCTACAAGGCACCAGGGCCATGTCCAAAATGCCACCAAGAGAGATGTTGGGGTGTTGACTGCAACCTTTTCTCCCATGATATGGGGGCATACCAGATCGTCCTCTGGCTGATATCCTAGGCCTGGCTACGGACGAATGAAGGTGCCCGGGTTCCCTTGACCTACCACTGCCATGACTAGCAGGGAGCCACGGGCAATTATCATGGTATCAGAGCAGTCCATCTCCTTCCTTGTGGACACTGGAGCCACTTACTCGGTCCTGACGGAGTACTGGGGACCAACCTCTCCTTCTAGTTCCCCTATTGTTAGGGTAGAGGGATAGCCTTGCCAGACTCCACCACTCAGTTGTATTTTTAGGGGTGTTTCCTTGACTCGTTCCTTTTTAATGATGACAACCTGTCTAGTTCCCTTACTGGGAAGGGACATTTTAGGCAAAGTGGGAGCCTCTATCTCCTTTACTCCACCCATTTGCCTGACCCCGAGCTCACAAGCTTCCTCTCTCCTCCTTCTCCTAGCTACCCTACCTACCAGTTTCGACACATCACTTCCTTTATCAGCCTCTCAAGTGGACCCCCAAGGCTTGGATGCCACGTAACTTTAATGCACAACCCTAACAGCCCTGGAACTCCCTCTGTAGACCAGGCTGACCTCAGAGATCCACCTGCCTCTGCCTCCCGAGTGCTGGGGTGAAGCCAGGCATGCTGCCCGGCTTCAGTCGGTCCTTTTGAGCTTGTGCCTCTGAGCTCAGACTCAGAGCCTTGCACTCGCTCAGCAAGCACGCTGTTCACCACATCCCAGCCTCTGGAGCCTTTAGAGGCCCCTTATCAGGGTCTCGACACATTACACACTGTTTCTGGACATGCTGTAATCATAGAAGGAAATGGTCGCCATCATTTACTAAACAGTGTCCGTTTGCCTGTGTACTATAAGGAACCAACTTGGAAGCCTGATTAAGATGGGGCTAGAGGAACGGATAAGAAATTAAAGAAACAAATAATATGTAGCAACACTCAACATCAAAAGTTTAAAAACATACACTTAGTTAGATAAAAAGCTACAAACTGCTCCTTTTATTTACCAGATGAGGTTTCTCTGTGTAGCCCAGTCTATCCTGGAACTCACTTTGTAGACCAGGCTAGCCCCAAACTCAGAAATCTGCCTGCCTCTGCCTCCAGAGCACTGGAATTAAAGGCATGCATGACCTTACCTGGCTACAGCCTGCACTTTTTAAAAAGTAAGTTTCTTTGCAAGAATCTTTTCAGTGGGCCAGAGAGATAGCTCAGTGCTTAAAAGTGTATGCTGCTCTGGCAAAGGAAAGGAGTTCTGTTCTAGCTCCTGTGTCACGTGGCTTACAATTGCCTTAAATACCTGCTCTGGGGCATTGGATGCCCCTCCTGGGCTACCACAGCCACCCACACACAGTGTGCCCCTACACAGGAAATAGGGTCTCATCAGCCTGTACAGTTTTTACGCTTGAATTTCATCTTAGCAAAACAATGTTTGGAGAGCAAATGCCTTCACACACACACACACACACACACACACACACACACACACACACACAC